>NC_079453.1:6854966-7029966 GCF_903798145.1 Danio aesculapii
TAAAAATCATCACGATAAACATTTAAACCAAATGTGCGTGTGTTTTGCCACACGTTTAACTACGAAAATCTGTCGCAAATGCTTTTTTTGACAATTAATGCTAGTAATATCAATAATATTAATACAACTATAAATATTTGTACCAAATCCAGAAAAACTGTATAATGCTGGAAAAATAAAGCTACAGTGGTTTCTCTGCAGTTTCCCAATAAGTGACAGTTTTATTCTTTTGGAAATATTAGATTATGGTACAGTGTTGGGAAAAGTCTACATGAATATTTCATTTCACTTCAAATATGTGACGTCCTCGCCTATTCCAGGTGCACCTAGTTGAAAACATCTCAACTTTTCAGAATGCTTTGCGCACACTGTGAGTAACGGATCAAGAACTGACCAATCAGCTTCATACTTTGTATGGAGTATACACATTTTGGTAGACTAATTACCTCAGACATACACAGAGCACCCAAACACTGCAGTGCTTTTTAATTTTCTCCATAAATAAATCTTGTATCAGAGCTGCAGCAGTGATTTGTCATCCAAATGGTTGATGGTTGCCTAGTAATGACAGATGACAAAGGAGCATGAGTGCAAAGCACGTTGAAAATGGTGAAGGAAGCAACGCACTCGTGATTACTACACATGCTTTTAGATGTGAGAACGGCCCTTAACAAATGGATAAGTGGCCAGACGGACATTAAAAAATCGAAACGGCTGATAAAAATGATCACAATCAACATTAGGCCTAAACTTTTGTGGTCTTTTGTGTGTATTTTGTTACACTTTTAAACCAGAAAAACCCGTAATGCATTGTTGCTGATTACTGATTGTTCCAGTATTGTATAATGTTGGAAAAATAATGTAAGAGTTAAAAATGTGTTTAAATAAAGTTGGATTCTACTCTCGCGATATCTCGTGTACGGAGGGGAAAGGAAGAAAAAGAAAGTGAAGCGGGAGAGTTGCACGAGGGAGACGCACGAGAGTAGTCTGTGAATTCATGCAGAGATTATGCTGAATGACGCTGTGAAAATAAATCATATGTTCCAAGCACAGAAGTTGAGTTGGACTCTTCTATCTAGTGGCCTTAACAGACCAGGTAATGGCCAAGAACCCATGGATGAAACTCGGTAAGCACAAACTGTATAAAGCCTCATCGGGCCGAGTTTTACAGTAAGGCTACAGTGGTTTCCCTGGTTGAAGCCGTTTTTAATAATTAATTATGTGTGCAGTTTCCCAAAAAGTGACGATTTTGTTCTTTTAAAAGCATTAGATGGAAACAGTTATTTATAATACAGTGTTTGGAGAAAAGATACATGGATATTTCATTTCACTTCAAATATGCTTGCGTTTTCCATGGGCACCTAGTTGAAAACATCTCAACTTTTCAGAATGCCTCAAGCGCACTGTGAGTAACGGATCAAGAACTGACCAATCATCTTCATACTTTGTATGGAATATACACATTTTTGTAGACTAATTACCTCAGACAAACACAGAGCACGCAAATACTGCAGTGCCTTTTAAATTTCTCCATAAATAAAACTTGTATCAGAGCTGCAGCAGTGATTTGTCAGCTTGTCATCCAAATGGCGGATGGTCACCTAGCAATGACAGATGATGCTAATGGTGAAGGAAGCGATGTGCTCATGATTTCCACACGCTTTTACATGTGAGAACAGCCCCTAACAAATGCATAAGTGGCCAGACGGACATTAAAAATCAAAAGTTGATAAAAATCATCACAATAAACATTTTTATTGAAATTTTTGTTGTCTTTTGTGTGTATTTTGTCACACTTTTAAACCAGAAAAACTCGTAATGCGTTGTTGCTGATTACGGATTGTTCCAATATTGTATAATGTTGGAAAAATAAGGCTACCATGGTTTTCCTGGTTGAAGCCGTTTTTAATAATTAATTATGTGTGCAGTTTCCCAAAAAGTGACGATTTTGTTCTTTTAAAAGCGTTAGATTGAATACAGTGTTTGGAAAAAAGAGACATGAATATTTCATTTAGCTACAAATATGCTTGCGTGTTCCAGGTACACTTAGATGAAAACGTCTCAAATTTCAGAATGCCTCAAGCGCACTGTGAGTCATGGATCAAGAACTGACCAGTCAGCTTCATACTTTGTATGGAATATATTTGGTAGACTAATTACCTCAGACAAACACAAAGCACCAAAACACTGCAGTGCTTTTAAATTTTTTCCATAAATAAATCTTGTATCAGAGCTGCAGCAGTGATTTGTCATCCAAATGGAGGATGGTCACCTAGCAATGACAGATGACAAAAGAGCACGAGTGCAAAACATGTTGAAAATGGTGAGGGAAGCGACGTGCCCATGATTTCCACACACTTTTACATGTGAGAATAGCGCCTAACAAATGCATAAATGGCCAGACGGACATTCAAAAAAATCTAAACAGCTGATAAAAACATCACGATAAACATTTGGCCTGAACTTTTTATGGTCTTTTGTGTGTATTTTGTCACACATTTAACCCAGAAAAACAGTCGTAATGCATTGTTGCTGATTATTGGTTGTTCCAATATTGTAATGTTGGAAAAATCAAGCTACAGCGGTTTCCCTGGTTGAAGCTTCTTTTATTATTAATTATGTGTGTATTCAATTCAATTCAATTCACCTTTATTTGTCTAGCGCTTATACAATGTAGATTGTGTCAAAGCAGCTTCACATAAAAGATCATAGTAAATAGGAACAGTGTAGTTCAGTTTGTAGTGTTGAAGTTCAGTTCAGTTGAGCTCAGTTCAGTGTGGTTTAATAATCACTACTGAGAGTCCAAATATTGAAGGGCAAATCCAACGATGCGCAGCTCTACAGATCCCGAACCATGCAAGCCAGTGGCGACAGCGGAGAGGGAAAAAAAACTTCACTAATGGGGGAAGTGAAGAAAAAAAACCTTGAGAGAAACCAGGCTCAGTTGGGCACGATCATTTTAATTTCTCCGCTGGCTAAAAGTCTTGTGCAGAGCTGCAGTCTCAGTGGCGGAGGCTGGAAGCTGGCCTCAGCGAAGACTTGTCTGTCTCTGGAGCGTCACAGGAATCAGTCTCATGTTCTCCACTCTTCCATGACCATCACAGTAGCTGCTCAGGATTCGGCCAGGTCCAGGATATGGAAACCTTGGGATCATCTCGTCGTTGGTCTTGGATCGAATCAGTGACTCTGCATAGTCTGAGGGCCTCGGGATGAGTATCCCCAGGTGGAAATGGAGAATAAAGAAAATAATTAGCGTAGCTGCTGTTCATAGTGTATATCAACAAGATGCATAACCTGTGTGGAAGCCCCCTAAGTGGTGCACTAAGTGTATGCTTTACTGAACAGATAGGTCTTTAATCTAGTTTTAAATTGGGAGAGTGTGTCTGAGCCTGAGTTGTAGTTTCATAGAAGTGATGATTTTGTTTTCTTGAAAACATCAGCTAGAAGCAGTGGTTTATTCGCAAATTATTTATGCAAGTTTTTGTTCAGTTATGCAAATTTTAGTTTTTCAATTTTGACTTCAAAATAGCTAATGAGGACATCGTGTTTTATAGATCTGCAAAGAACCTGCTTACATTTCCCTGACCAATGTGCACTATATTACCCATCTATCTGATGGCAGTGGATTGAGCAATCTATAACAGAGACTGGACGCCCGTGTAATGATGAACGGGGCACTTGCTGAACGCCTCATCTCCGAGGGGCCAACGCACATTTGTTATTTCGCCTGAGTGATGTTTTGGCAGTATTTTCTACACACATTTCGCAGTATAAATCAAACGGCCGTCTCTGTGGGTCACACAGCAGAATGGACGGTCTGAAAGTGGCTGTGTTATGTAAATATTCACAAATTATTGAGCAAATTAGTGGTTAATACTGGCAGGGGATGTAATAAATCCACTCCCTTTTCTCCAGTGGAAATGTAGAGATAAACAAATAAAGGCCAAACATAGAGGCTTTTATGCGTAAATAGACAGATAGCTGCATGCGTGTGCTTTATTTATCCCCGAGGGCCAATATTAACGTCCACAGTCAGTCAGATGCATTTCCGTTTCGACATATCGCTCTCTTTCATCTACAATCAAACGCTCTCACGTCCCCCTGGAAGCTAATTTCCTGAAACAAGGCTTCGCAATTTTCTTTCAAGCTGACATAACACGCGAGATGAAATGTCACTGCCTCACCTTGTGTTTGGCGCTAATGATCTTTTGCGCTAAACACATCATTTAGTAATTATACGAGAGCAGTACAAGCTCACGACCTGAAAGCGATGTGAACAGACAGCCAAAACAAAGTTTGTTTTCCTCCCGTTGGAGTTCTGGTGCGTGCGTTTGGGAAAATGAGGGAAAGATTCTGTGAAAGTTCTAAAAGATTTTTCCCCCAGTTTATTTTGAATGGTTACTTGTGGTTATTTTTTTGTATCTGTGAAGAACGATGCGCAAAATATTCTTTATAGTAGGAAAAAGGGTTCTGGAATTAGTGATGTAAATATTGTGGTTAATTAGTTGTTTTTAGTTACTTTTAAACACTTATCATGTAAAAATCTATTCCAGAATATTAGTCAGTCACTAAAAACAGACGCACATATCTGCATCGTGAGCTGTGAATGCCCCCGAAATACGCATGAAGTTATCAAAACATTAAACTTGAATTTTTTTAATATCCTACAGGTGAAAGAGAAAAGAGCAGGAAGAATAACTCAGTCCGGAAGAAATTCTCATTTTATTTGATGGATACAACTAACACAAAACACCTCTTGAAAGAAAAGTAAACTCTTCTTTCACAATCCGAAAAAAATGCGAGATTTGGGAGGAGAATAGGGCTGTGAGTAGAGGGAGATCATTCTTCATTATCATTGCGAGCTCCTCTATGTAAACTAATTTCGCTGTTGTCTTTCTTCTACCGTTATCCGTTATACATGGGTGGAGGCTGCTGTAAATATTTGGAACATAGCGTTCAAGTTCAGTGGTGCAACAGAAAATATTTAGCAGTGCGTAAATTTTAACTTAGTCCCCTTTTCAGTCACAACTAGGCTACAATTTAACTGAAGCACTGCTGGTGCAAGCTAACTAACTAACTAACTAACTAACTAACTAACTAACTAATGAACTAACTAACTAACTAACTAACTAACTAACTAACTAACTAACTAACTAACTAACCAAACAAACAAACAAATAAATAAATAAATAAATAAACAAACAAACAAACAAATAAATAAATAAACTACTATCTTACTCAAATAAGTCAATAAATAAATAATGTATATAAAAAATATAATTAATTAGAATTTAATTTCTTTCAAAATTCCTGTTCATGGACTGTAAAATCAATCTGTTAATTTAAAGTTTGCATATTTCATGTTTTACAGGGGTTTATTTCCATTTATTTAAGGTTATGAATTGCATTATGGGACCATGAACTCTGCTCTGTTGACTTTTGATGTTGAAAATTCAACACAGCAATTTACCAGAGTGACATTTATTGACATTTTAGTAGTTTGAAACAATATATTGCATAAGAAATATTATATCGAGAATTAAGTGCATAAAATAATAGAAAAAGTACTCGTTTATTATCAGGTTTTTGTACCATAATTTGCAACACCAACCCAGGCAATATATCACTATTCAACTATTCAAAATATGAATAAAAGTCAAGCTTTTCAATGTCAAAATAAATCAATGTCAATGATTTAAGTCGCATAATGCAATTTAAAAACATAAGAAAATAATAATCTATATACAAAATATGGAGGACTGTTATTTTACGGATACTTTTTAGTGTAAAAAAATTTTAACATTCCAAGTAAATTTCTAACAATAAATAAATGGATGGATAGAGAGGCACTTTCGATCCACTTTGTACTGCCTAATAACACCATATAAAAAAATCAGTAGGATCGGGAAAGGTCCACAAGCTGGGATTCGAACTTGAGACGCCTGGAGCGTTGACACACCATATGTCAGCACACTAACCACTGGGCTATTGTCACAATCACCAGCAATATAATCCTGGCAGATCACTGGTAAACACACAGATTGCTAACAGACTACTAATCTGCCATTACATGGACTACAAGTTCCAGTCATGCACCGCTCACACGCACCTGTTCCAGATTCCACACACACTCACAGCCGGAGGATCGTTATGGACTGATTACAGGGACAATATGCACAGCACACACGCACACTTCATTGCTGAGTCTTGTAAACAGTATTGTAAAAATTATGATGAGTTTTCTTTGTTTTGTCTTGCCGTGTTAGACCCTAGCCTTGTTTTCTTGTTTTACTCCTGTCTGCTGGCTGCCATCTGACCACTTGCCTGATTGTTAACTACGACTCTGGATTTTCTGTATACATCTGTTTGTTCCTGTATTGACCATTGCTTGCCTGACCATCCTGTAACCCTGAAACTGGATCCGCACCTCTGTTGTCAGCATCACATCACATTACAGCTACAACGCTGACATTGCGGCAAAGTCTAACAGTAAATATATTCTTTGACGTCTATTAGATCTCCCTAACAGCCCAATTTTAGTCTTGTTTTAGCCATTTAAACTTAGACATCTATTAGACGTTTATTAAACGCAAAGCTGATTTGTGGGTTAGCAAAGTGCTGTAAAACTTTATATGCTGCAGTTCAGGATTATCTCCGCGCGCCTGCTGAGATGAATCCGTTATGAATGCCGCTCTGTGACTTGTGATGACAATTGTCTCAATAAGGGCAGCGGGTAATTGGAGAAATGCATTAATGATGGAAAGCACCAGGGAGATTCACAGCGCATGCAGCATGCGGAGGGAGATTCTCCTTGGCAACACTAGGCTATGTTTAGGCGGCGTGTGCCAGTGTTTGTTCTGGTGACGGTCGATTGATTTAGGTCTCACTGGAAGCAGACAAGACAACAGTGTTTATGTGGAGAATATTGTTTATGCCGTGATGGATCATTAAGTGCTCATTCTGACGTCTTTAGAGGATATATTAAATGAATATCGAAATTAATTGGCAGACTTCAAGAACACATTTCCTAAGTTTACGCTCTTAAAAATAACGTGTCCTACGGGGGTTTTGTAGTGATGCAACTGAGGAATCATTTTTGATTGCCTAAAGAGATGTCAGTGAACGCTCGGTGATGAAAAAAGATAATATTTTTGACTATATAAAACACTTTAGGTACACTTTATGTTAATAGGTCAAATAATTATCTAATAGGCATTACCATACACTGTAAAAAAATCCATAAATTAACAGTTTTCCTTATTTTTTACATTCTTCCCCATTTATTTATGCTTTTAAATTACATTATGGGACCTTGATCTTTCTTCTAACAACTTTTAACCTTGAAAAGTTCAAAAAAGTGACTTTTATTAACATTTTTAATAGTTGAAAGTGATATATTGTCAGGGTTGGTGCTGTATATTATGCTACAAAAACCTTGTGATAAACTTCCAGTACTTTTTCTGTTACTTTACAGATTTATTTCTCTACATATTATTTAATTTACACTATATTATTTCAAATCACCTAAATGTCAATAAAAGTCACTTTGTTAAACTGTAGAGTTGATTTAACAACATCAAAAGTGGACAGAGCAGAGCTCAACATCTCATAATGCAATACACAACCGTAAATAAACAGAAAACACTGGTGAATCACAAAATATGGAAACTGTTAAATAACAGATTTTTTTTACAGTTTACTTATCCATTTTCTAGATTAATTGAAAATTGCAAACATTTTTTTGCATTAAATGTTGTTTAAATATGCAAATCAGATATTTTTGTCATTAAATATGCACTCAATTGCATATATAATGTATCTAGAACAAAACAATGGATTTAAAATTATCAAAAAACTTTTATTGACATACAGTTGAAGTCAGAATGATTAGCCCCCCTAAATTATTAGCCCCCCTGTTTTTTACCCCAATTTCTGTTATGTTTTTTAACACATTTCTAAACATAATAGTTTTAATAACTCATTTCTAATAACTGATTCATTTTATCTTTGCCATGAGACAGTAAATAATATTTGACTAGATATTTTTCAAGACACTTCTGTACAGCTTAAAGTGACATTTAAAGGCTTAACTAGGTTAATTAAGTTAACTAGGCAGGTAAGGGTAATTAGGCAAGTTATTTTATAACGATGGTTTGTTCTGTAGACTATCGAAAAATATATAGCTTAAAGGGGCTAATAATTTTGTCCTTAAAATGTTTTTTAAAAAATTAAAAACTGCTTTTATTCTAGACGAAATAAAACAAATAAGACTTTCTCCAGAAGAAAAAAAATATCATCAGACGTACTGTGCAAATTTCTTGCTCTGTTAAACATCATTTGGGAAATACTTAAAAAAGAAAAAAATATATATATAACGGGGGCTAATAATTCTGACCTCAACTATATAAGGGTCAAAGTTTTACAGAGGGATTATTCAGGATTTATTATTTAAATAGTTTTTTTAGGATTTATCTTTTTTATCTCTTCATAATTCATAAAAGCACACAGTTTCTTTGTAGAGAGGAATAAATAAATAATGGATTAGGCATTGATAGCTTCTTTATAATGTATAATGTAAACACAAATGTTTAATATGTTCATTCATTTTATTCCAGTGGCGAGGCGGGATACTTTAAAGTGAGTTGGTGAAATTAGCTGGACCTCAGTGCCTACTGTCAAACTAAAACGCATAGATTTACAGTCCATTAACTGTAAAATAAATATTTCTGACTTGACCTTTTAGTTAAATCAAAGGAACTTTTCTAGTCATCTCAACTTACATCAATCAAATTGACTCGAAGTATTAAATTAAACTTTGTATGACTTAAAAACATTTGTAGAAATCTTATCAACTTATTAAGATAAGTTAAAGGAACATAAAATGTGTGCTGCCTTGATTTTTTTGTCATTACATTTTTTACACTTGTATAACAATATTGATGGAAATTTTGATATCTAAAAACACAAAAAGGCAATCCGATAGTAAATGATAAATATATTTTATTTCAAATATCAATAAAAATATCTCAACTAGCAGCATAATACAATACATGCAATTGTTTCAGGTAGAATCTAAATAATTTTTGAAAACTATTATGTATTTAGCTGTAATAGGAATTTATTTTATTTTTAGAGAGTTATGCAGTATGCTACTGTATTTTAAAGTTGCATTGTGGAAAATATCCTCTAGGCGCCATTAAAGTACAAATGAAATCAAAATTAACCATGATTTTGTAAGCTCACATTGCCAGTTCTATGGTCAACTATTCATCTTGTAATCTAAAATTAAAATCTAAAAATGCACTTCCTATTTTTTTAGTTAAATTCTCAGATTACGTGATTTTGAGGTATTGGGCGTCGCTAACATACTTAACCACGCCCCTCCAACTGTCAGTTTGGGCAACAAACAGAAAAGATGAGGAGGAGGTGTGTTAGGTTGTAATCACTCTCCTGTAACCCATTTCCCAATCTTATTGAATGAAATGCATACTTTCCTACATCTAATCAGCTTGCAGTAACAAAAAACAAGCCATGCCCACTGTTTGCTCATTTAAAATTCCATTTCTCAAGGAACTGTGTTACAATACGTAAAAAAAAAAAAAAAAAAAAAAAAAAAAAAAAACAGTCGCTGCTTCCGGTTCATCTGGACTTTAAAACAGTATTAATTATCTGTTAATCAAAATACAGTAAAAAAATAGAATAGAATAATAAGTATTAAGTCAGATTATGTATGAATAAATCTCTCTGTAAAAATCTTCAGCTTAAATGTATAAATAAAACTGTAAAGTTTGATGTATGTACAGTTGAATTCAGAATTATTAGCCCCCTGAATTATTAGCCCTCCTGTATATTTTTTCCCCAATTTCTGTTTAATGGAGAGATTTTTTTCAACACATTTCTAAACATAATAGTTTTAATAACTCATTTCTAATAACTGATTTATTTTATCTTTGCCATGATGACAGTAAATAATATTTGACTAGATATTTTCAAGACACTTCTGTACAGCTTAAAGGGACATTTAAAGGCTTAACTAGGTTAATTAGGTTAACTAGGCTGTATAAACAGTGTTTTCGTTTGCCAGTTCTCACTGTAAAGTGCCACAATTATGCATGCTTTCTTTTTCTTTCTTTTCTTTCTTTTTTTTTTACATTTTTTTAGGTATTGTCTTTCTTGTAGTGTGCAAAAACTGTCGTTAAAATGTTTGTCTTTCAAAAGAAAAAACATCTATTCTTCTAAAACTTCCTGAAATGAGCTATCTGTAATTTCAGACTAACAAATGAGCATATTTCCAGTCCATGTCTACTTTGACCATCAAACACAGTAGTTGTAGCAGAGACTGTAAGAGTTTGCTTTGTGTTGTCAGGATATTCAGAAGACATTCTCTCACCATAAACACTTTATTAGGTACACCTTACTTGGACCCTCTTTTGCTTCAAAACTGCCTTAATCCTTCATGGCATAGATTCAACAAGGTACTGGAAATATTCCTCAGAGATTTTCATCTATATTGACATGATAGCATCACAGTTGCTGCAGATTTGTCGGCTGCACATCCATGATGCGAATCTCCTGTTCCACCACATCCCAAGGGTGCTCTATTGGATTGACCTCTGGTGACTGTGGAGGCCATTTGAGTACAGTGAACTCATTGTCATGTTCGAGAAACAAGTCTGAGATGATTCATGCTTTATGACATGGCGTGTTATCCTGCTGGAAGTAGCCATCAGAAGATGAGTACACTGTGGTCATAAAGGGATGAGCATGGTCAGCAACAATAATCAGCACATCCCCCACATAAGAAAAGACCCCCACATCATTACAACATCACCACCGGCCAAACTGTTGATGCAAGGCAGGATGGAGCCATGCTTTCCTGTTGTTGATGCCAAATTCTCACCCTGCCATCTGAATGTCGCAGCAGAAATCGAGATTCATCAGACCAGGAAACGTTTTTTCCAATCTTCTATTGTCCAGTTTTGGTGAGCCTGTGTGAATTGTAACCTGTGAGAATTGTAGTTCCTAGCTGACAGATGTGGCGCCTGGTGTGGTCTTCTGCTGCTGTAGCCCATATGCCTCAAGGTTGGGCGTGTTGTGGGTTCAGAGATGCTCTTCTGCATATACCGTGGTTGTAACGAGTGGTTATTTAAGTTACTGTTGCCTTTCTATCAGCTGGAACCAGTCTGGCCATTCTCCTCTGACCTCTGGCATCAACAAGGCATTTGTGCCCACAGAACTGTTCCTCACTGGATATTTTCCCCTTTTTCTGACCATTTTCTGTAAACCCTAGAGATGGTTGTACGTGAAAATCCCAGTAGATCAGCAGTTTCTGAAATACTCAGACCAGCCCGTCTGGCACCAACAACCATGCCACAATCAAAGTCACTTAAATCACCTTTCTTCCCCATTAAGCAAATTAAGCAAGCTGTTTTAAGTTAATTTAGTATAATAGATAATATAGTTCAAATGGCTCATAAGGTTAATTTGATTCAGCTTAAAAATTGAAGGCAACCAGTACATTTTACAGTGTAGGAAATACAGTAATTTACCATTTGGACTGTTTTACAGTAAATAGATCAATGAACAATTAATCATAAGGATTGTTCTTATTGTATTAAAACATATCAACGACAAGAAAACTAAAAATACTGTATATTTTACAGTAAAGATATACAATACTGTAAATACATGTACAGCAAGATACACGGCACTTTAAGGCTATTACAGTATTTTTGCTGTTTGATTTACACTAAATTGCTGGCGAACTACATACACAGCAGCATAAACAGCATAAATAGAGCAAATAAAAAGCCTATATTATGAAGCATATAGTACAGGGGGCTTTTCTGGAAATTCATATTTATTCCCACGATTTGCTGTGTGCGTTTAGCTCAAACATCACGCTAAAAGCAAATAATTCTGTGTCAGAAACATATATCCACTTGTGCAAGGGAGAAAATTGAGTCGCAAAAAGTGCAATTATTATAAGACTTCGAGCTGATTGGCGTCGGACAGACATTTTGCAACTTTCGAGAGCAGGGAAAGGGTTTTTTTTAATGCCTCCCATATCAAAAGTGGCAGGAATTATGGTTTTCACCATGGCAACAAAAGTGGAGAGCTTTCATTATGCCCCAGACAGCTGAGGGAGTTACTTAAATAAGAGAAAATGTGCATTTGTCTCTCGGTAATCACAGAGAAAAATGGAGCACCTCAAAAGTGTGGATGTGGGTTTCAAGCAGTGTGATTAGAATAACCTTTAACAGGCTCTTAGACAGAAACTCTTGATATAATGAGCTTTATTACTGTAATATCCTGCTGCTTAGAAGACTAGATACCAGATTCCTCTCTTCCCGAGCAGTCGTTTTAAGAATGCAGAAACCTTGGGGTTCACTATGTTTTTAATTATCCTTTTTGTTTTTTTTAAATATGTTGGAGTGACGACAACCACCGCAGCTGTCGAGTGTTAAAAACAAGTCGTAGAGAAAATGATTTCTTGAAGCCGCTGGATTTAGTTTCTTCCAAAATGTGGCATGTTGCTCAATCTTGTAATTGCATTGGCTTCAACTAGAGTGAAGCCGAGTGAAGAGACAACGTCTGTCTGATTTGGTAAACACGGGGTTATGAGAAGGGATGAACCCAATCTGCTCATCCATCCATCCATTTGCCCCCCAGTTTGAGGTAAAAATAAACCAGACTTTGATTTATAGGACGTCATTTTTTTTATTCTGCTAAATGATCTATTTTTTACCATTTTTAATTATGTAGCTAAGATATCAGATGCTTTTCCTTTGCGAACGGATCAGACGCATCCAACCAAATTAGAGGCTTTCTTGGGCAGTCGTCATCTTTCAGTCCTTCAGAAGTCTTGCTAGGCATTGATAGCTTCTTTATAATGTATTGACAGACACAAATGTTTGATATGTTCATTCATTTTAATCTAGTGCCAAGGCCGGATATTTCAAAGTGAATTGGTGAAATTGGTTGGACTTCAGTGCCTATTGTCATGAGCCCTTATAGATCGCTGCAGGACATTTACTATGACCCGAACTACAATTCTGCCACTGAACTGCACTACATTTCCCATCAGGCACATCACACACCCACCAGTTCCGGATCACCCATGATTGTAGACACACAGCTAATACTAGTAAGGACTAATCACAAGGACTATTTATACACACACACACATACACAAATTGCTGAGTCTTGTTGTTGCTGTAACATTATGCTTGTGTATGCTTGCTTAGTCTTTCTGTGTTTCTTGACCCTTGCCTTGTTTACGTTGTTTGCTGCCTGTATCGACCTCTTTGCCTGTGACCTCAACTACGCTTCTGATACTTTATGATACTGTTTGTACCTGTTGATCATTGCCTGCCTGGCGATTCTTACTGAACTTCACGTGGATCCACTCACTGAGCAGTATAGAGTCCCCTTCATATTACTGGGGCGTTAGGACCCACACAGACCACAGGTTGAGCGCTCCCTGCTGGCCTCACTAACACCACTTCCAGCAGCAACCTAGTTTTCCCATGTTGTCTTCCATCCAGGTATTGACCGGGTGCAGCCCTGTTTAGCTTCAGTTATAAAATCGAATCTAATAAAATAGATTAAATAAATGCACATGTGACCTTGTGACCAATTAGCAGGGTTAAAAAAATGGACAGTGCTTGTACAGTTCCGTCAAAAAATTACTTTTGCTGCTTGTTCAAACTACTTATTTAAAATGAGTTGAAACAACACAATTCTTAAGGTTTTTTTTGGGACAGCTTAATTGTTTTATGTTCACTCTACTTAAATTTGTAAAAACTTTTATTATTATTAAGTAGACTGAATCGATTTGTGTATTATTTTATTATTATTACGTAGACTGAATCGATTTGTGTTGTAATGAGATGAAGGAATTGTGTAGAACCCAGCATTTTTTTTTACAGTGTACTATTAAGACAAAATTTGCATCACGCACACACTATAAGCTGGCCCTCTCGTATACTTTAAGTTTAAAAAGTGAAGTATACTTCAAACATTTCTATGACAAATGGTAAATAAAAGAGATTGATCGCAGAAAGTGATCACAATGTTATAGAAAGGTTTGAAGTCCTTAATTTTTACTCATACAATGTGAGGGTTAGCATACTGTGTGTGTGTGTGATGCTAATTTTGTCTTTAGAAATAGTGTGTCAAGTGCCAACTGAAATATACTTTGAAATGCTGTGCTTTCGACTCTTATTTTGGTTAATTTAGTTAAAAACAAATGATCTTTGCTTATTTTTATTGTTTATGCCGAAATTTTCTATGCAGTTTTCTCACAAAATAGACGACCGGATTACTTATGCAGCTTTGCCGCTGTTTTAGTCATATGTTTTAATTCAGTTTTGTTGTGTCCCTGCTTGACTTGTATGATAACTTGTGTCCCTCAGTCTGCACTGAACCCCATTATCTTTGGCTATAAAAATTTGGGATCCACCCTTATGAGACATCATTGATCAGAGGTGACATCATTCAGCTGTGAGAAACTGCAGAAATCATTATATTTTGCAATATTTATGAAAGAGGATGACCTTTGAGCTGAGCAGTTGAACAACATTTTTTAAATATTAAAATGATCAAAAATCACAATAATTCTAATTTAATTTGAACTCGTGTGTACAGTGTATCCCGAAAGTATTCATAGCGCTTCACATTTTCCACATTGTTTTATGCTACAGCCTTATTCCAAAATGGATTAAATTCATTTATTTCCTCAAAATTCCACATACAATACTACATAATGGCAATGTGAAAAAAGAGTTTGTTGCAAATTTATAAAAAATAAAAAACCTGAAAAATCACATACACATAAGTATTCACCACCTTTGCCGTGAAGCTCTAAATTGAGCTCAGGTACATTCTGTTTCCACTGATCATTCTTGAGATGTTTCAGCAGCTTAATTGGAGTTCGCCTGTGGTCAATACAGTTGATTGGACATGATTTGAAATGGCATACACCTGTCTATATAAGGTCCCAGGGTTGACAGTGCATGTCAAAGCACAAACCAAGCATGAAGACAAAGGAATTGTCTGTAGACCTTTGAGACAGGATTGTCTCGAGGCACAAGGCTGGGGAAGGTTACATAAAATTTTCTGCTGCTCTGAATGTTCCAATGAGCACAGCGGCCTCCATCATCCATAAGTGGAAGATGTTTGGAACCACCAGGACTCTTCCTAGAGCTGGCCATCTAAGCTGAGTGATCAGGGGAGAAGGGCCTTAGTCAGGGAGGCGATCAATAACTCAATGGTCACTCTGTCTTAGTTCCAGCGTTCTTCTGTGGAGAGAGGAGAACCTTACATCCTTGAGTGGCCCAGCCAGAGCCCAGACCTATATCATATTGAACATCTCTTGAGAGATCTGAAAATGGCTGTACACCGTCGCTTTCCATCCAACCTGATAGTGCTTGAGAGGTACTGCAAAGAGGAATGGGCAAAAATTCCCAAAGACAGGTGTGCCAAGCTTGTGGCGTCATATTCAAAAAGACTTGTAATTGCTGCCAAAGGTGCATCAACAAAGTATTGAGAAAAGGCTGTGAATACATCTGTACATGTGATTTTTCAGCTTTTTTATTTTTTATAAATTTGCAACAGTTTCAAAAACTCTTTTTTTCAAGTCTCAAGTTTCAGTCTAAAACAAAAATAACAATTGATGCTTCCCCTCCATTTTTTTCTCACATAAATATGTAGTTCATAATGCGGACATAAGCAATAGGTTGCACTTGAAATAATAAGTATACTTTAAAGCAGTGTTTCTCAACCACGTTTCTGGAGGACCACCAGTTCCTCCAGTAACGTGGTTGAGAACCACTGCTTTAAATATATTCAGACATCATTTTTATCGATTAAAGATAAATTGTGTTATTTTCTAAATTAATGAATAAATAAATAAATAAAAAAAATTACTATATTAAATAAGAAAAATGTTGTATTTTTGGTAAATAACTGAATAAGGATATAGGGTTAAATGAATCGCATTAATTACAGAAAATAAGTTCAAACATCACCACAGCCCAAAATAAACTCAAGGCAAGGAAACAGCCTAGTAACAGCGGGGCAAGAAATGGCGACAGGAACATGCATTTTAAATCACACACGATTCTCCCGCTGAAACGCAAGCATTAATGGGAATCATTGGCAGTAGATGCGCCAGAATCCTCACATAATTACTGATGGTGTGGAAACTGAGCCGCTGGAGGCCCCGCCCACTCGCGCGCTCCCGCAACCGGAGACTCACGGAGGTTCCGCTGCTGTCAGACTCCGCCGCTCAACGCTTGCCAGACTTGGATAAGAGTGCACGGAGGGACTTGGGGCCGGAGAAAGGATTCAGGAGCTGCAATATCTGGAGTCATTCGCCAGTGGATTGTGTCCGTTCTGTGAGGTAAATAAGTCTGCTGATGCATGCTCGCTCTTTTAAATGATGACTTTGCCCTGGCGACCGCGGAAGCCACCCCTTCTCCCGTTAAACGGACCTTGATGTGCTTCGCTGGACGCGGTAAATGCTCATGAAGCCTCGCTAGAGTTTGGTGTTGCTATATTGGTTAGAGACGATTTAAATGTTGCAGTGTGTGTTGCTTTATTTCTTCTTTTTTGAGCTCGGGTTTTCTAACGGAGCACTATCAAACATGACACCGGGAAGCTGCTTTAAAGCCCACCGGAGTTCGTCACACTCGGTAGATGCGAACATCAGGCGGTGTATGTGTGCATGTTCCCCAAATGACTGCGCTCTTCTGCAATATGTCATTTTTTGGTCATCAATGTTTTATATTGATGTTATGATGCTTCAGTTTTTGCACGTTCAGCCTCTCACTGAGGAATCTAAACTTTGAGCACACATGTCTACATGTCAAGGCGATGCAGTTACGTTAATGACCGTAGAATTACCAAAATAATGAGTTTAAGTAAGGTTGTTCGAGTAAATCTGCTCAATATCTTTTGTCAACCTCGTTAAACTGGGTAAATAATTGCGTTGTGTAGCTAACTAACTCGATTAATACCCAACGATGTTTAGTTTAAGTCATTTTATGATGTTACCTCATATACAGTATATATATATATATATATATATATATATATATATATATATATATATATATATATATATATATATATATATATATAATTATTAGTCCCCCATTGAATTTATTTTCTTTTTTAAATATTTCCCAAATGATGTTTAACAGAGCAAGGAATGTTTCACAGTATGTCTGATAATATTTTTTCTTCTGGAGAAAGTCTTATTTGTTTTATTTCGGCTAGAATAAAAGCAGTTTTTGTGGTCAAAATTATTAGCCCCTTTAAGCTATTTATTTTCCAACAGTCTACAGAACAAACCATTTTTATACTGTACAATAACTTTTCTAATTACCCTACCCTGCCTAATTAACCTAGTTAAGTCTATAAATGTTACTTGCTGTATAGAAGTGTCTTGAGGAATATCTAGTCAAATATTATTTACTGTCATCATGGCAAAGATAAAATAAATCAGTTATTAGAGTTGAGTTATTAAAACTATTATGTTTAGAAATGTGTTGAAAACATCTCTCTGTTAAACAGAAACTGCGGAAAATATATACAGGGAATATTGGGGAATATATATATATATATATATATATATATATATATATATATATATATATATATATATATATATATATATATATATATATATATATTTATACAGTTGAAGTATGAATTATTAGCCCCCCTTTTATTTTTTTAATTTTTTAAAATATTTCCTAAATGATGTTTAACAGAGCAAGAAAACTTTCACAGTTTGTCTGATAATATTTTTTTCTTCTGAAGAAAGTCTTATTTGTTTTATTTCGGCTAGAATAAAAGCAGTTTTTAATTTTTTTTAAAGCCATTTAAGGTCAATATTATTAGCCCCTTTAAGCTATTTCGATAGTCTACAGAACAAACCATCATTATACAATAACTTGCCTAATTACCCTAACCTGCCTAGTTAACCTAATTATCCTAGTTAAGCCTTTAAGCCACTTTAAGCTGTATAGAAGTGTCTTGAAAAATATAGTAAAATATAATTTACTGTCATCATAGGAAAGATAAATAAATCAGTTATTAGAAATGAGTTATTAAAACTATTATGTTTAGAAATGTGTTAAAAAAAATCTCTCCGTTAAACAGAAATTGGGGAAAAATAAACAGGGGGGCTAATAATTCTGACGTCAACTGTATATAAAAACACACACACACACACACACACACACAACCGCACTATGTGGTGTAACGTTCTCATTTGTGGAAAGCAAAGTATTGTATCTTTAGTTAATCATAACAAGTAAGTAAAATGTTATTAAACAACGTAAATAATAACATTGTGTAGCTAACTAACTCGATTAATACCCAGCGATTTTCAGAATAAGTCATTATATAAGATGTTGCCTCATATGAGCAGTTCCAGCGTTATGGATGTGACATTTGCAGCAAAAACTCCAAACATAAATTCACATAGAAAGTATATGCTAGCATTATATTGAAACATCTGTTTATATTATCTAAAAGAACTAACCACATAGTTATAGGATCAGAAAAATATTAATCTGGAAACATTTTTTATACTCTGAATAAGGAAAATGACAGCACGGTTTGATGTTTGGTCGACCAATCAGCAGAGAACGAGCATGTATAATTCCCGCCCACATAGAGAACATATTTTAAAGCTGTTTATTAGTTTTGGTTTTATCGCACTTTCATTTAATGTGTGAGAACAGAAAGGTGATGAAAGCAAAAATATATATTTGGAAAAACAAAATATTCATGTTTGTGAGAAGGTTAAATTTGGCATAAACGAGCCGTTTGTTAATTTTTCTGTTTCAGTACGTGGACCAAACAGACATTGTGAATGATGCTTTGTGTTTTGTTATGGATGGAGTTCGGGTTAATGATTAAAATCCAAGTGAATATGAAATCAGCTCTCAAACACTAAAGCGTGACTAAAACTTAAGCCCTGTTCACACTGGAGAGTGTGTGACTCAGCCTGAGTGTATAATGCAATGACTAATTTAAAAAAAGCTATTGACACCAGGCATGATAAAATGTGGCATGACAAAGCAGTTTTATTCATTTATTTTTATTTTTCACATGTGTGTTGATTATTTTTGCATTTCAAGTGGGAGTCTGGTGGCGCTATAGCATTGAAAGCTGGTCTGAAAACCAGTGTAGGTGACAAAGAAGAGGTTTTGGGGAAAAATGGATGTCAAGTGTTTGTTATCTTTGGTATCTGATTAAAAAATATTCTGATATGTTCTGATAAAGGTCATGGTGACTGCAAAAGCATCAACAAACAATATGCAGTAATAAATATAATTTGTTTATTAGACATTTTAGGTGTCATAGTAGCACATTTCTTCTGAATTCATTCACTGTTGTATGTCGTGGAGTGGGTGGCATGGCGGTTCAGTGGTTAGCACTGTAGCCTCACAGCAAGAAGGTCGATGGTTTGAGACCTAGCTGGCTTAGTTGGGTTTTCATGTTCTCCCCATGTTGGCGTGGGTTTCCTCCGGGTGAGTCGGCTTATCTGATTTCGGAATATTAAAAAACAAGCCTTTAGTCGTTTTTGTTTTCTGGTCATCGTATTTTTTCTTATTTGAAATAAAAAATGAAAATCAAATCATTTTTGAATTTTGCTTTTCCGTTTTTCACCATGAAAAAAAAATTTTTTTTTGATTTTCTTTTTAAAATTCAAAAACGAAAGTCAAAAAGCGAATTGTATTTCAATTTTCGTTTTTTAATTTTAGAGCGAAAATCAAAAATACGGCTTGTTTTTCGTTTTTTCAATACTTGTTTCTAAAATGAAAATCCAATGACCAAAAGATACACTGACCACAAATACTGGTCAACCAGTTTTATTAATGTGGTGCGTGAAACCAATCAGATATCCAATCTGACAGTATTCAGGTACAGTAAAATAACAATTAAAAATAAATTGATTCAGTAAAACGGTATTAAAGTTACAAAAGGTACAATTTCTTATGCCTTAATGTTTTTAAATGATTATACAGTCATAGGTCTCAAAAACACATGCAAATTATATGAATTATCACACAGACTCAACATTACATATAATGTCATGTGACTATTGCCAATGATATCGATGACTCTTACGAATGACTTGACCTACTATTAAGTTGGACAGTATTCATTCACATTCTGGTTTTGCCTATGCTACATGCATATATGAATGCAAACAATGACTCTATTCCACTGTTAGTAATTCTCAAATAGCATGAGCTTAGGTGTCTTTGTTGCTGTGATCCATTAATGGTGTGAACAAGAGTTTAGCGCTCTGGTTTATATCAAGGCAAACCTTTCAGTGCATGTGACTTTTTTATTATGAAGCAACATTTGATCTTGAACTCCTTTACGGCGTCTCAGGTCATATAAGTTTGCATAATTGATGGTCGGGTTTTGTGGCATTCTGACTGACACAGAACTTAATGGTATCTACTTGCTGCAACTGCACACACACATATATCCCAGATGCCAGCATCGCTTTCCTTGATTGGTTTTCTTATTTGATAAGGGGGGAACTTTTGCCATGGATGGCCCTGGAAATTCAAACATCTCTTTTGATACTTTTGGCCAAGCTTGACGTTAGAGATAACTTGCTAGACAGCTGCTTTATGTAAAGTGATGTGAGCTTAAAGAAGGCCTGAAGACAGCCTGGTGAAAGGGGTGGTTCTTTTTTCTAAAAAAGTGGACCTTTTTTGCAGTTATACGCCTCATTTTGTATTTAATTGTGAGATTTGAAATACTGCATTTTAGATCAATTTTAAGCACTATTTTTTTGCTGAATTAGTTTGTTGGATGGTCAGCATAACCACACTTTTTGATGTACCAAAAATATTTCCTTAACGTTTAGAATAAAGAAATCTGGAAAAATATTTCTTTTAAAAATACAAATGTGGGCGGCACGGTGGCGCAGATGGTAGCAAGTTTTCCTCACAGCAAGAAGGTTGCTGGTTCGAGCCTTGGCTGGGTCAGTTGGCGTTTCTGTGTGGAGTTTGCATGTTTTCCCCGTCTTCGCGTGGGTTTCCTCAAGGTGCTCTGGTTTCTCCCACAATTCCAAAGACATGCGCTATAGGTGAATTGGGTAAGCTAAATTGTCCGTAGTGTATGTGTGTGAATGAGTGTGTACGGATGTTTCCCAGTGATGGGTTGCAGCTGCGTAAAAACATGCTGGATAAGTTGGCGGTTCGTTCCGCTGTGGCGACCCCAGATTAATGGAAGGACTAAGCTGAAAAGAAAATGAATGAATGAAAGAAAATACAAATGTTTTACATGATATATCTTTAGAAAGCAAAGTTTTCTATTAAAAACTGTAGCCTATTGTCTTTTATTAGGCAAATAACAAACTGCAGGGTGTCCATGCGGTCTTAAATTTTATAAACTAAATTTTAGGCCTTAAAAAGTCTTAAATTCAGTAAAATGTTATGTTGTAGGTCTTAAGTCATTTTAAACAGGTCTTAATTTTGCTTTGTCCAAGTAAAAGCTACTCAATCGGGCCAACATCCATCCAATCACCAACGATACATCTCAATAAAACCTAATTTTTTTCACATTTAAGTTTTATTGCAAAGAGATACAATTCACAACAGCAGTTAGACATTTTACAGCAAACTCCTCATTAAATTCCCTAATTAGGGAAAGATAACTAAAGGCAATTATATGATTCCTCATGATAATACAGGGCCATTAAAAAAATCTTAGTGTTTAATCCTAAATAAGTTTAAAATGTCATTTTTAAAAGTCTTAAACAACACCGGATCATTCTAAAAGCGTAGCCCTATATACTTTTCTAGAGATCGTGAATCATGTAGCCAGAAGTACGTATGGCTGCATGTCATTTTTTAAATGAACGCAATAGGGTGGTATGACGCTGGTTAATCTGTGCTTTTTAAAATACAATTGGTTGCTTTTAGTCAAGGGGGATGGTGGGTCAGTGGATCAGTCGGTCAGTCAGTCAATCAGTCAGTCAAACAGTCAGTAGACGGTGGCCTCTGGTGGATTTACGAGAGAACCGCAGGTGTGTATGGCACTCGCGAGAGAAGAATTTGAGATCTCAAAAAGCATACACAGTGGCCTCTTGTGGATTCGCGCAAACAAAAACTGCAAAAAATATAGCTCCTGGCATGTGTTTGGGACTCTCCAGAAATGTATATAGAGGTATGTTTTCAGAAGGAGCCTGGGTTGGTCTTGAAAGGGCCTCAAAAACTCTTAAATTTGACTTGATGAAACCTGCAGAGACCTTAAACTGGCCAGCACATTCAACTTTTCTCAGTCAGAATTTGGCCATTTGAATAATAAATATTAAAATAATAATAATTTAGAGCTTTACTATTTTTCTAGCCTCTCTTGTAAAAAAAGTACATTTGAAACTGCATGGGTAACAACAATAGCCAAATTAGTATTCAAATCCATTTTAATATGGGTTGCTTTTGGTGTTTCACACCTTTTTATTGGACATTTTTTCTTTCAAGAGTAAGGTCCAAGATTTAGTATAAATGTTACTTATATTAGTGAAAGATTACTTCTCTTATGTCTAATTGTAAAATAAAAATATTTGTTAGCATTGGGCAAAACTGATTCGCTGAATTCACACCGAAGCAACAGCCAACAGAGGATTCTGCTTGGTCTTAAAGCCTTTTTGATGGGTTATTTTCACTATTTAGGATGGCGTAGCAGTCAAAATAGGACAAATGAGCTCATGTATGAGACTAATTCTGTACATTTGTCAGTGAGGTGTGGGTCTACTGAACCACGCGTACCCCCTTGGCTATAGGCCTGTAAAGGCATTGTTCACCCCAAAAATACTCACTACTAGTTTACTAGATTTTTTTAAGATACTAGTATTCAGTTTAAAGTGCAATGTAAAGGCTTAACTAGGTTAATTAGGTTAAATATCCAGTTTAGGATAATAGGGCGAATCAGTGTATACTATGGTTTGCTCCATAGACAATTGAAAAAAATATTGCTTAAGGGGGCTAATAAAAACCTTAAAATGTTTTTTTTTTAAATATTGAAAAGTTACTGTGAAAAATATCCTCTTTTTGTCTTCAATTGACAGTCAAACAGGTACAAGGGTGAATCAGTAACAACAGAATGTTCAGTTTTTTGGTGAACTATCCCTTTAAAGTGTAAAAAGGAACGTATTTGTGTTCTTTCAAGGTTTCCAGCGGGGCAAATCCTGCAACATTCATCAATTACAAACACACAATTTGCTTAATATCCAAAAACAACCAGTCAAGATGCTGATTAATTGATGCAGTGGGCTGTATTTCTGATTGCGTAATGATTCATAATTATAGGGGGGAACGCAAATTTGCAAAAACGGTCATTCAATCAGTGGCGTTTTATTGAATAGTTATGCTATAATAAACCTACATGACAAATGAGTATGAATTAAAATGGAGACAAAAAGGCAAACTTTGCACACAAGCCTGAGCATGTGCACCATTAACCAGAAAAGCACAGGACTCTCTGTAATGTCAATGATTCCAGCGCTATGGGCCATATTGGCGACCCAGCATTGATTTCTCACAGCAGTTGTTTATTAGGCCGACTTTATTCCTCTCTTAACTGGCAGACTGGAGTATGTTAAGGATGTTTGCACACTTAGATTAATGAACAGTTTGTTTTTAGGAATATATATATATATATATATATATATATATATATATATATATATATATATATATATATATATATATATATATATATAAACACAGTTGAAGTCAGAATTATTAGCCTTCCTGAATTTTTAGCAGTTACTCCCCAATTTCTGTTTAACGGAGAGCAGATTTTTGCACATTTCTGCATAATATTTTACTATTTATTTTTCATGATACTACTATTTAGCTTAAAGTAGTTAAGTTAGGGTAATTAGGCAAATCATTGTATAAAAATGGTTTGTTCTATCATTTGGACAATTGGAAAATTGGGGAAAAAAAATCGTTTAAGCGGGTTGATAATATTGACCTTAAGATGTTTTTAAAAAATGTTTTTATTCTAGCCAAAATAAAACAAATAAGACTTTATCCAGAAGAAAAATATTATAGGAAATTCTGTGAAAAATTGCTTGCTCTGTTAAACATCATTTGGGAAATATTTTAAAAAAGAATCTACATATATACTCACCGACCACTTTATTATATTTACTATATTTTTCCAACTGCTCGTTAATGCACATTTCTAATCAGCCAATCACATGGTTGCAGCGCAATGCATTTAGGCATGTAGACCTGGTCAAGAAAGGGAAGAAAGGTGATTTGAGAGACTTTGAACGTGGCATGGTTGTTGGTGCCAGACGGGCTGGTCTGAGTATTTCAGAAACTGCTGATCTACTGGGATTTTCAAGCACAACCATCTCTGGGGTTTACAGATAATATTCAGTAGAAGAGGAAATATCCAGTGAGCGGCATTTCTGTTTGCGCAAATGCCTTGTTGATGCTTGAGGTCAGAGGAGAAAGGCCAGACTGGTTCGAGCTGATAGAAAGGCAACAATAACTTAAATAACCACTCGTCACAACCGAGGTCTGCAGAAGAGCATGTCTGAACATACAACACGTCCAACCGTGAGACGGATGGACTACAGCAGCAGAAGACCACACCTGTCAGCTAAGAATGCACGGATCCATCCTGCCTTGCATCAACGGTTCAGGCTGGTGGTGGTGTAATGGTGTGGGGGTATTTTCTTGGCACACTTTGGGCCCATTAGTACCAATTAAGCATCGTGTCAACGCCACAGCCTACCTGAGTATTGTTGCTGACCATGTCCATCCCTTTATGACCCCAGTGTACCCATCTTCTGATAGCTCCTTTCAGCAGGATAACTTGCCATGTCATAAAGGGCAAATCATCTCAGACTGGTTTCTTGAACATGACAATGAGTTCACTGTACTCAAACGGCCTCCACAGTCACCAGAGCTCAATCCAATAGAGCACCTTTGCTATGTGGTGTAACGGGAGATTCGCATCATGGCTGTGTAACTGACAGATCTGCAGCAACTGCGTGATGCTATCATGTCAATATGGACCAAAATCTCTGAGGAATTTTCCAGAACCTTGTTGAATCTATGCCATGGAGGTTTAAAGCAGTTCTGAAGACAAAAGGGCGTCCAACTCGGTACTAGTAAGGTGTACCTAATAAAGTGTCCGGTGAGTGGATATGTTTAGTATTTTAGCATTTTATTTTAATCACACATGCAAATCTCTCTAATCCATCTGGAAAACAAATGCAGACTGCATCTGCAATTAGCTACCAGTTTATCATAGCTACTTAAACAAACCACAGCAGACCCATCCTCAAAAGCGTGTTAAAGTAATCCTTATTAATGCTGAAAGGGTGATGTTGTGCTCTAATGAATGGATGCACAGAGAGCTGCAGACAGTCAGCTACGCTATCACGATGTTCGCCCTCTGAATTCACCTTTATGCTCTCTGTCATGGCTCACATCTGGTGTGATGGAAATATAGCGATGCCCCTTCAGCCCTCCACCGAGACACCTGCTGCTCTTTACAGCCGGAGCTTGACAGAGTCTTCTGCTGTGGCATCCCTTTGGCACTGGTGTCAGAGTAAACCTGCCCTGCTCATCTGCTTCTAAAGCTTTTTTTCTTTCTTTCCAAGACCTAGATGACAGAAAATAGCAATTAGAAGCCTTCTCTGACAGAAAATAAACCTTTGAACTGTTTGTTTTTTCTGTCTGAGAATGCACTGGGGTTTTTTAATAGACACCAAGTCTTTGTTTCACTGGTCTGTTGTTTTCGAGAGCAAGAAATGATTGTGAACAAGGCAACAGTTGAAAAAACCTGAATATAGAGTGGGAAATAATGTAGGGCTGAACCTATTAATTGGAATTTGATTGCACTGGAAGATATTTGCTGTGACATTAAAGACATTTATTATGAAAAAGACTTGTTTTAAAGAAAACTGCTAAAGTATGGTCACTTTTGCAAACCTTTGAGTAGAAAAAAGAGACTACAGATACACACATTTCAATGGACGCTTCCTCCCTGAGTGTCATTGAGAGTTGTAGTTTGTTTTATTTGAGCTGATAGGAGTGGAATGAAGGCGAAGGCTGGCATGCTTCATTAGTCATAATATCACTGCTCAGAGATTGCTGTCCTGTTATTTAGTAGCCCTAGTTGGTCGTCTTCGTCCATTGACCTCCTATATGTTTTGCATGAGTGCTTTTGTGTATTAGCAGTGCTAAAAATGGCATCATTAATGCTATGTGTTCATCACACAACCTGACTGGTTTACATCTAGCTTACCTCAAGTATTCAAAGCGTTTATATTTATATGCACTGTAAGCAAAGACAAAGAAATTCAGACCCACTTTATATTGGGTGGTCACTAATATGTACTTACACTTAAATTAATAATTGGTTACAATGTACTTATTGTGTAAAAACATGTTTTTACATTGTACTTATGATTAATTAAATACATGCATGTTATTAATTTCATTAATTACATTTGAAATTACACCGTTGACCCATCCCTTATACCTTAACCCACTCTTAAACTTACCCATACCACCAAACCTGTCCCTAACCCTACTCGTATCCCACCTCAAGAGCACCAGAATGGTTCTGCAATACATTATAAACACAGTAAGTACACTGTAAAAAATGATATGGCAAAAACCACCAAACCTGTCCCTAACCCTACTCGTATCCCACCTCAAGAGCACCAGAATTGTTCTGCAATACATTATAAACACAGTAAGTACACTGTAAAAAATGATATGGCAAAAAGTCATGACAACATTTCTTCTTTAAAACTAATGCTACGGGGCGGTATGATGCTGCCGCTGGCTTCTGTTCCTTTTTGTGCTACCAGCTGACCACTTACCTCCATGTGGACATCTTTTTTACTGTTACCAGTTTGACCAGTACCTTGCTGTGTATGTTAGCGGACTTTAAATGCAGAGAGTAGTTGTCAAGCTTTTGAAAACATTGTCGGTTGGGTTTAGGGAAGGATGAGGGTGGGGATATCGGTCTGTTGGTCGGTCAGTCAGTCAGTCAGTTGACAGTAGCCTCTGGTGGAATTGCTTGAGAACAGCAGGCGCGAAGAGCACTCGAGAGAAATTTGAGATCCAAAGAGCATACACAGCGGCCTCTGGTGGATTTACGCTAGAACAGCAGGCGCGAATGGCACTCGAGAAAAATTTGAGATCCAAAGAGCATACACAGCGGCCTCTGGTGGATTACCGCTAGAACAGCAGGCGCGAATGGCACTCGAGAGAAATTTGAGATCCAAAGAGCATACACAGCGACCTCTGGTGGATTTACGCTAGAACAGCAGGCGCGAATAGCACTCGAGAGAAATTTGAGATCCAAAAGAGCATACACAGTGACCTATGGTGGATTTACGCGAGAACAGCAGGCTCGAATGGCACTAATTTGAGAAATTTGAGATCTGAAAAAGCGTACACAGTGACCTCTGGTGGATTTACGCGAGAACAGCAGGCTCGAATGGCACTAGCATGAGAAATTTGAGATCTGAAAAAGCATACACATCGTTACAAAAATTACAAAAGAAGTTAAAAAAAAGTTTGCTATATAGATTAATGTGTAAACTGTTGTGCAAAATCCAACAGAGAATGAATATTAATATATGAATGTTCAAAACTTTCAGTAGTAACAGCATATGAAGTGATTGAATTGAATTCCTGATACAAAATAATTCCTCTTTTCCCATTATTGTGTCTCAGTGTGAAAGTGGGAGTAGTTCCAGTGTTTACCACACGAGTGTATATTTGTTGTATGCAAATGCTGTTATTTATTCGCTATAATTTGTGTTTTGTGTGTGTGTATATAATGGACAACTGGCTATTAGTGTCCGTCATCAGCCAAACACTGACATGCTGATGAATTTCTGCTCTGGTTTTCTGGCAGACCTCCAGCACTAGCAGAGCATCAGTCTGGCCCACAACAGCCACTGATTCCTGTCATGTCCGTCACTATGACATACTACCATATTGCACATACAGTTTTTACAGCATGCAGGGAGTAATGTACTTGAATAACCCACTGCATTCGCCTGTAGGTGTAGTAACATCCAGAGCAAAGTCAAATGTTGTCAATTTGACCTTCCGTTTAATTTTTTTCCGCACTTTCAAATGGAAGGTCAGGTTGGGCACATGCATTATAAATATGGAAGTATTTAATAATGTATTTCGGTGTCAGATATCTACTTAGCATCAAGATGTTTATATAAATAATGCACAAATTAGGATCAGAATCTAACTTTTTTTATTAATGGACAATATTTCCCTCCTGTAATTGTTTTTACCTAAATGATTTAACCCAGGCTCATTCTGAATACATACTCCTATATACATTTCTGGAGAGCACCAAATATGTCCCAGGAGGTATGTTTTTTTGCAGTTTTTGTTTTTGCTGATCCACCAGTATGCTTTTTGAGATCTCAAATTTCTCTCGCGTGTGCCATTCGTGCCTGCTGTTCACGCATAAATCCACCAGAGGCTGCTGTCGACTGACTGACTGACTGACTGACTGATCAACTGACCCACCCTTCTCCTTCCCTAAACCCAACCGATGGTGTTTTCAAAAGCACCGATTGACCCGCCCCTTCTTCTTCGTCGGACTCGAAACCCCCTCGTCGCAGTCAACTCTCTAGGTCACAAGTCCGCTGACGTACGCAATGAGCCTCCGGACAAACTGGTAATAGCAGAAAAGCTGTCCACATAGAGGTAAGCGGACAGCTGGTAACCAAAAAAAGGAACTCCGTCATACCACCTCGTAACGTTCATTTTAAAGACGAAATGCAACCATACGTAGCTCTGGCTACATAATTCGCGATTTCCAGAAATGTTTATAGAACTACATTTTCAGAATGAGCCTGTATTGAAATGATCTTATTTAATGTGTGTCATCTTTTACGTCAAATACTTAATCGTAACCAGTTACCACAATAAATCAGAATGTTTTAAACTGTTTTAATAATATGTGTTTACAATATGCAATTTAAAGGAACTCATTATAGAATTGTGCTGCAAATTTAGGAAACATCCTTATTTTCTATTTTTTACACTTGATTTTGTTAATATTGATGAACAATTTATGTATAAAAGTGGTTTTCTGTTTTGAAAAACAGCAGATCATATTCTGGCTTCTCAGATGAAGATTGTCTGTTGAGATTACATCCTGTTCACATGTTGCATCAGTATTAAGACTTCTAATAGACTTTGAATGGAGTGTTTCTGAACTGAATTGTGAGTCTATCAAGTCGCGTTAGGGTCTGTCGCTCGCTGCAGAAGCTGACAATTTTTAAACTTTTCAGGCACCAACCATAAACAATCTGCAGCGTTAATTTTACTTATAACATGCCTTGATAATAAAACTAGGGAAAAACGGTTTCGACATTTCCCCAGGGTGGTTTGAAATCATCACGCTTATTGCACCATCAGGTTCAGGCCTCCTATTCTATTGGTTCTTGGTTTGATGTTTGTCGTAAGAGAAGTTTCACTGCAGGAAAGTGTCTGAAATCTTCTGAAACTGCCAGAATTTTTTCAGGAGGGAAAATTGGATCGCAACGGCCATTAATCAGGTGTTGATGAACATGTCAAACCAATGATCAAAGACCATAGATTTTAGACGAGGGTTAGGAATCATTTAAGATTTCCAAAATTTGACTCAGACCACCAAATCGTGGCCGAAATTGCACAGTGTGACCTGGGCTTAAGTGTGTGATCAGACACACAGAATCCCAAGTCGGAATGAAATCATAATGTACTCTGCACAGCGGATGCGCTGCTCGGCGACGTGATGCATCGCGCCACGCAGCGCCGTGCATTTTAGTATTTTAAACATAGATTTCTATCAGGGTACACACACCGGCGCCACAAGTCGTTGGCTGTCTGCGGTGCCCAGCTACATCTTAAGGCACTGTTCAGATTTCTGCCGCACCTCAGAGCGCCATCTGAATAGTTTCATTTTAAATAACATGCGAATGTTATGAAACTTCCAACTGTCATGTGCGTGGCGCTGAGCGGCACATCTGGTATGCGACCCGCTTTATTTGTATATGTACTGTATATAGTCAACCTGATCTCACAAGGAAAGTAACTATTTTTCGTTTTGACAGTTTTGTGACTATGAGTTTAGTCATACTAAAATGTAAGATTTTAAAAGGAGGCCTGGCACCAAACCCCACCCCTAAATCCAACCGTCATTGGGGATGAGCAAATCGTGCTAAATTGAATGAATGAGATCGTACGATTTTATACAAATTAGCCACTAAAAGTTACGAAATGTCATGAAATAGCGTTGATACAGTAGTGTTTGTTATATATCTGTACACTTCATTATTTTGAAAACATAAAATTACCTTCATAATCTTTTGTCGAATAGCGAAACCTTCTCTCTTAACAGCATATCTTGATTTCTGGTCACATGGAATGCCTGTAGGGCGGGGCTATCAGTGCCTGTTTCATTTTTGCTCTGCCTTCATCTATTTATCAATCTTCTTTCATTTTGTTAGCAACACCCATCATCCAACAATCTAATCGATTCCCAAAGAACTAAAATTAAGCTTCACCCTAAATTAAGGAAAGTTTCAAGTGGATATACGTCACGATCTTAACTTCCTTTTCATTCCGACTTTAAGCATTCAGCCTTTGTAACCCCCACACTTTAGAAAGCCAAATCTGATTAGCCAGATCATAGCCCAGTCTGTTGTGATTGGTCAACCGCATTACAGCATTGGTCACAATACAGTTGTCCATTAACATACCTGAACTTTAACTTTTTCATAACACTTGTAAGTACATCGATACAAGCAGTAATAATGGCATTGTTTTTTTTACAATTTTATTTTGAGAGCTAGTTTCATCATTAGCAATATTATGCAAAGATGAGCCAAACACGTCAGTGCACTACAGTGTTTTAGAGTCAAAGTAATCCAATCAATGATATCCATGGACTAACATTGTGTTTTTGTTACACTGAAAATAATTCTGGGTTCCTCATAAATCCATTTGTGTTGGGACAACATGAAGGAATTTAATTAACTTGTTATTTTTCACAAACTTAAGTAGATTGAACATAAAACGTTTATGTTTTCTGCCTATAAAACTTAAGAATTGTGTTGTTTCAGCTCAATTTAAATAAGTAGTTTGAACAAACAGCAAACATTTCTTCTGAGTGTACACTGTAAAAAAATGCAGGGTTCCACACAGTTCATTCATGTTGTCCCAACACAAATTGATTGTTAACTTAACACTTTTAACAAACTAATGTGGATTGAGCATAAAAAAATTAAGTTGTCCCAATGAAATCTCAAGAATTGTGTTGTTTCAGCTCATTTTAATGAAGTAGTTTGAACGAGCAAAAAATATATATATTTTTGAGTGTAGTTTGTACAGGAAGCAAAGCTGAATTACTAACGATTTGTATCAAGCTATTCAGAAATGGTTCCTTTTTTTGGGAGAAATTAAAACTAGAAACTTTGCAAACCATTTTCAAAACATCAGCCTTCTACATCATGTGACAGGGAGTAAAACATGTATCATGAACATGTATCCAGAGTGTGCAAATATTCTACTCATCCGGGTTCATCCGGGGCAGCATGGAGGCTCAGTGGTTAGCACTCTCGCCTCACTGCAAGAAGGTCGCTGGTTTGAGTCCCAGAAGGTGCAGTTGGCATTTCTGTGTGAGGTTTGCATGTTCTCCCAGTGTTGGCGTTTGTTTTCTCCTGGTGGTTTCCCCCACAGTCCAAAGATGTGCGCTATAGGTGAATTGGGTAAACAAAATTGGCCGCAGTAAGTATGTGTGTGAATGTGAGAGTTTTGGGTGTTTCCCAGTACTGGGTTGCAGCAGAAAGGCAGAAAGGCGTAAAACATATGCTGGAATAGTTGGTGGTTCATTCCACTGTGGCAATCCCTTATAAATAAGGAACTAAGGCAAAGAAAAATGAATGAATGTGTTCATCCAACTATAATTTCATTACCCTTCAGTCTTTATTTCTCTCTTCCAGTGTCTGAAATGTCTGCATTTCATCATTTTAATGTCTTCCTGTGTTTTTTTTCCACTCTCTCTCTCAGAATGCATTGCTATTGTGCTTGAAAACAGGGCATCTGTTGTGTTCAGAATATGCGTGTGAGAGGATTTGAGGCAGACATAAAACAGAGGATAATGTATGTGTGACACAGAAAAGACAGAGACCGTATGGCACATGATTGTTAGACTGCATGTATGAGCGCCACGCAAACCAAGCTATTTATACTACACTGGTGGTCGCAACTAGACAGATCCATTTACATAATGTAAAAATCTGCTCAGCTTTGGTTTGTGTCCTCCTTGATGGCTGACCCAGTTTTATATGCGATGGCGTGGCAGAGCATGACATTATGTGCCGTCTGAATGAACTGCTCTCGGACCGCGTTATATTTTCTTGTAGTCGTTCATGTGAGAGACACCATGTTAGAGATTGGTGATATCTTAAAAGATTAAAAAATAGCGATAAAACCCACAATCTGCCTCTACAATCTGGAAGTGGCTTGGTCAGGGCTGTAAAGTGTGATGGAAAAAATCCATCTGAGCAGTAAATGAATTGACTACAGTAGCATATGCGCTAGCAGTAGTTTTGCATGTGTATTAGCCTGTTTACAAACACTTTTCCTCTAAAATCGCTTCATAATATGGAGCCAGATTAGTCTCAGAAATAATACATGTACAAAATCGAATTCGTCCTCGCACAATATAATTCATATTTACAAAATTCAATTTGTAAATTCAAATAAAAATTCGGCAGTACAACAGGCAATTTGTAAATTCACATGTAAATATAATTTTTTTCGCCAAACGAATTGTATTTGTGTATTTAAGAATTGTGTTTTGAATTTATGAATTGGATTTCTGTATTTTTGATTTGCTTTTTGAATTTACGAATTGCATTTGTGTATTTATGGCTTGCATTTTGAATTTACGAATTGCATTTGTGTATTTATGGCTTGCTTTTTGAATTTACGAATTGCATTTGTGTATTTATGGCTTGCATTTTGAATTTACGAATTGCATTTGTGTATTTATGGCTTGCATTTTGAATTTCGAATTGCAGTTGTGTATTTTGGTTCGTGTTTTGAATTTACAAATTGGATTTGTGTATTTATGTATCGCGTTTTAAATTTATGAATTGGATTTGTGTATTTTTGATTCGTGTTTTGAATTTACTAATGGATTTGTGTATTTTTGAATCGTGTTTTGAATTTACTAATGGATTTGTGTATTTTTGATTCGTGTTTTGAATTTACTAATGGATTTGTGTATTTTTGATCGTGTTTTGATTTACTAATGGGATTTGGTGTATTTTGATTCGTGTTTTGAATTTACTAATGGATTGAATCGTGTTTTGAATTTACTAATGGATTTGTGTATTTTTGATTCGTGTTTTGAATTTACTAATGGATTTGTGTATTTTTGAATCGTGTTTTGAATTTACTAATGGATTTGTGTATTTTTGATTCGTGTTTTGAATTTACTAATGGATTTGTGTATTTTGATTCGTGTTTTGAATTTACTAATGGATTTGTGTATTTTGAATCGTGTTTTGAATTTACTAATGGATTTGTGTATTTTTGATTCGTGTTTTGAATTTACTAATGGATTTGTGTATTTTTGAATCGTGTTTTGAATTTACTAATGGATTTGTGTATTTTTGATTCGTGTTTTGAATTTACTAATGGATTTGTGTATTTTTGAATCGTGTTTTGAATTTACTAATGGATTTGTGTATTTTTGATTCGTGTTTTGAATTTACTAATGGATTTGTGTATTTTTGATTCGTGTTTTGAATTTACTAATGGATTTGTGTATTTTTGAATCGTGTTTTGAATTTACTAATGGATTTGTGTATTTTTGATTCGTGTTTTGAATTTACTAATGGATTTGTGTATTTTTGATTCGTGTTTTGAATTTATTAACTGGATTTGTGTATTTATGAATTTCATTTGAAATTTACGAGTTGGATTTGTGTGTTTTTGGTTAGAGTTTTGAATTTACGAATTGGATTTGTGAATTTATGAATCGTGTTTTGAATTTACAAATTGTATTTGTGCATTTATGAATCATTCATTCATTCATTCATTCGTTCATTCATTCATTTTCTTTTCGGCTCAGTCCCTTTATTAATCCGAGGTCACCACAGCGGAATGAACCACCACATTTATGAATCGTGTTTTGAATTTGCAAATTGGATTTGTGTATTTATGAATCACATTTTGAATTTCTGAATTGGATTTGTGCATTTATGAATTGCGTTTTAAATTTACGAATTGAATTTGTATATATTTTAATCCTGTTTTAAATTCACGAATTGGCTTTTTGTATTTACGAATTGTCTTTTGAACTTACAAATTGGATTTTGTAAATGTGAACGTTGTTGGCCGTATATGAATTATATTTTGTAAATGATTTATTTTTATATTCTGATCTGGCACCATATATAACATAATTCAAGTCTTTGAAATAACTTGTTTTTGTGTGCACAAATGGCTTTATTTATAGTATATGCAGTTGAAGTCAGAATTATTAGCCCCCCTAAATTATTAGCCCTCCTGTTTATTTTTTCCCCCAATTTCTGTTTAACAGAGAGAAGATTTTTTCAACACATTTCTAAACATAATAGTTTTATTATTTCTATTAACTGATTTCTTTTATCTTTGCCATGATGACAGTAAATAGTATTTTACTAGATATTTATCAAGATACTAGTTTTCAGCTTAAAGTGACATTTAAAGGCTTAACTAGGTTAATTAGGCAAGTTAGGGTAATTAGGCAAGTCATTGTATATAAATGGTAGACAAAATAAAAAATAATATTGCTTGAGGAGGCTAATAATATTGACCTTCAAATTGTTTTTAAAAAATTAAAAACTCCTTTTATTCTAGCCGAAATCAAACAAATAAGACTTTCTCCAGAAGAAAAAATATTATCAGAAATACTGTGAAAAAATTCTTGCTCTGTTAAACATAGTTTGGGAAATATACAGGGTGGGCCATTTATATGGATACACCTTAATAAAATGGGAATGGTTGGTGTTATTAACGTCCTGTTTGTGGCACATTAGTATATGTGAGGGGGCTCATGAAAGAATAAAGTTAAGTTAAAACCAAGCACACCATTGTTTTTCTTGTGAAATTCCCAATAAGTTTGATGTGTCACATAACACTCTTCCTATTGAAAAAACAAAAGTTGGATCTAAGATGGCGACTTCAAAATGGCCACCATGGTCACCACCCATCTTGAAAAGTTTGCCCCCTCAGATATACTAATGTGCCACAAGCAGGATGTTAATATCACCAACCATTCCCATTTTATTAGGGTGTATCCATATAAATGGCCCACCCTGTTTATAAAAAAGTTCACAGGATGGCTAATCATTATAACTTCAACTGTATATATATATATACAGTGATAAAGTCTGTCGATTAACATTGCATCATAATTTATTTTTATAATGTACCCAATGACTTGAAAAGTACAGATAAACCACATATTTCCAAAACTGTGTGTTTATTGATCTTTTTTACTCAAATGCTAGATGTCTGCTGAAATGTATACATGTGGAGTTCATGCGTGGTTTTGCCCTCTAGCTTATAGTATAAAGGAAACAGATATTACATTACATACATGTGACAAAAAAATATGGTATTTGGATTGAGGTTAGCATCTTAAGCTAAATTCTGCTATTGACAGCTCTGTTACTGTCAACTCTGTTAGTGGTTTAAACATTTGAACAATATGTTAAGCACTAAATAGTAACATAATCAAATATTATATGTCAGCTCTGTTACTGTGATATTTCAGTAAATTTTTCAGTCGTTTTTTGAATAGTTTAATTTGACAAAATACCAAAAGTTCAGTTTTAGACATGATACATTTGGATTGAGGTTAGCATCTTGAGCTAAAGCACATGATGGAAATGTCAACTCTGTTATCGTCATCTCTGTTGCTGTCAAGTCTGTTAGTGGTTTGAACATTTGAACAATACATAAAACACCAATTATTAACATAATCAAACGCTCCCTATCACATTTAAGCGTTTGACATTATTTTACATTGGCTGACACACACTTATACTAGCGGACGTGCATAGTTTCTGTTATCTTAGGCAATAATTCAATACCATTTTTATTTTTTGGCGGGATTGTCAGGAAAGGAACGACAACCCCAGAGAAGCCCTGGATAGAAAAATTGAGAGAGATAACCACAGTGGCTGGAGAAAGAAATAAGAAGGTGATGATTATTGAAAATGCCAGAACGGCAGCAAGAAAGAGCAGGAGAGAGGTAGATAATACCACATATGAGAGAACAGAAGTGCTGAATAAATCACTCAGGAACAAGAACGAGAGATTCGTGGCAGAAAGTGCATGTAGACGTGTGCACTTGTGTGTGGATCGACAAGCCTTACAGTGCAACAACAAGCATATTTACTGAAGCCTGTTTAGATTTTCTTGAAATTGCATTTGCACAGAGATTAACAAATACTATTTAATACAAATTGCTAGGCTTGCATGATAGATCGGCGACCATATCATTATCTGCCAATAAATGCTATTTTTAATGTTAACGTTATCGGTCTGATGTCAAAATTAGGCCGATATCTTTAAGCTGATAGATTACGTAATTGTATAGAACTGCCTGCCTCGCAAATGCGTGGGTCGAACTTGTTCTTTCAAATTTTCCATTTTTATTCTTTTTTAAGTATTTCCCAAATGTTTAATAGAGCAAGGAAATTTTCACAGTATGTCTGATAATATTTTTTCTTCTGGAGAAAGTCTTACTTGTTTTATTTTGGCTAGAATAAAAGCAGTTTTAAATTTTTAAACACCATTTTAAGGACAAAATTATTAGCCCCTTTCAGCTAGATTCTTTCTCAATAGTCTACAGAACAAACCATTGTTATACAATAACTTGCCTAATTACCCTAACCTGCCTAGTTAACCTAATTAACCTAGTTAAGCCTTTAAATGTCACTTTAAGCTGTATAGAAGTGTCTTGAAAAATATCTAGTAAAATATTATGTGCTGTCATCATGACAAAGATAGAATAAATAAGTTATTAGAAATGAGTTATTAAAACTATTATGATTAGAATCGTGTTGAAAAAAATCTCTCCGTTATACAGAAATTGGGGGAAAAAATAAACTGGAGGTCTAATAATTCTGACTTCAACCGAATGTTTGATAGTGTCATTGTGTATCTATATAATCACCTTGCAATTTTAAAATTATTAATTGTTTTGCTTTAAGTAGGCTATTCTAAGATCAGTTCAAACTTTAATGAAGTTTTGAAAATAAAATCAGTTGTTCACTGTATAAAAATATTTTTAAATATGTATATATATCGGCTATATATCGGTTATCTATATCGGCCAAAAAAATCCATATCGGTGCATCCTACAAATTACAATTTCAAAATGCATTATAAACTATTTAGTTTTATTTCTCACAATTTGAAGCAGTTTGATTATGACGTTACACTTGATTTCTTGTAATTTAGACGGAAATCACAAACACAAAATACAACCTTTGTCATAGAATCACATTATATTTTTTCACATGGTGTTTTTTTTTTTGTTTTGTTTTTTATATAAAAACACAGTGGCACAGTGGGTAGCACTGTTGCCTCATAGCAAGAAGGTAGCTGGTTCGAGTCTCAGCTGGATCAGTTGGCATTTCTGTGTGGAGTTTGCATGTTCTCCCCGTGTTGGTGTGGGTTTCCTCTGGGTGCTTCGGTTTCCCCCACAGTCCTAACACATGCGCTATAGGTGAATTGGGTAAGCTAAATTAGCCGTAGTGTATGTGTGTGATTGTGAGAGTGTATGTTTCCCAGCACTGTGTAAAACATATGCTGGAATAGTTAGCGGTTCATTCCGCTGTGGCGACCCCTGAAAATAAGTGACTAAGCTGAAGGAAAATTAATGAATGAATGAAACAAATTTTTAAAAATCACTTTCTGAAATTTCAGATTTATTTTTTATAATTGCATTTTGCATGAGATACTTTTGGTTTAGAGAAACTTTATTGATCATAATTTGACAAAATCTTACAGTTACATACTTATTTCTTATAATTAAAAATTATTTTAATTAAATCAATTGGAAAATATTTGCAACCACGATGTGATTTTTCTTTGTATCTTGCATTTTTTATATTTTGGCTCTCAGTTTTAATTAAAAATTAGATTAGAATGTGTCTGTGAAGTTTCAGCTCAAAATACCCATCAGCTCATTTATTATAGCCTCTAAAATCTGAGGACAGTTTGCTGTTTTTGCCTGTTGCTTTAAATGCAAATGAGCTGCTTCTCCCCACCCACAGTTCCCACATGCGTGTCTGCTTCTCGTCATGCGTTACGTCAGATAAACAGCAGTCAGTGATAGAGACACAGTCGGATAAAGCTGAAATACAGCTCATTAGTCAAAAATAACAAGTAAGTTTATTACATGTATTTGTGGTGGAGTCTATTCAAGCCTTTCTGAAATTTTCTACATTTTTAATATTTCAAATTGTTTTATTAAATAAATAAAACTATTAACTTTATTTCACAAAATTGCAATTATTATGATTTTATATATTTAACAATATTTACCTATTTCTTCTAATTTGATTTAAAAGATTTTTCTTAAAATTGCATCTTGAATTTGTTATATTTTGGCTCTCGATTTGACTAAATATCTACATTTTTAATCTTTCATTTTGTTTTATTATAATTTGTTATAATTTTATACATTTGATATTATTTAATTATTTCTTTAAATTTGATTTCAATTTATTTTCTTGAAGTTACATTTTGCATTTGTTATATTTTGGCTCTCAATTTGAATAAAAATCTACATTTTTAACCTTTAATTTAGTTTTATTAAAGAAATAAAACTATTAATCACATTCATTAACTTTATTTCACAAAAATGCTATTTATTATAATGTTTTTTATATTTCATAATATATAATCATTTCATCAAATTTGATTTAATGTCATACAATTGCATTTTTAATCAATTCTAAATGTCAAATGCATCCTATATGAGTGTGGTTTTGTGCACATATTATAAAGTTGACTGATGGATATCCCACTCTAAAAAGCATCAAATCAAAAATGAGTTTTATTGAATTACAGCTGAAATTAAATCCCAGATAATTGCACAAACTATTATTCAATCCACAAAACGGACCATAATTAAATGCATTCCGATGAATGTGAGCTAGCGCAGCGAGACTCATAATTTGAGCTTTTGATGTTTTAAAGTCTTCAATTATGCCTTAAGCAAAGCATTTAAAAAAAAACTGAGTGTGTCCGAGTGTTTGGTGATGATTAGCTTTAACCAGAGGGCGTCTGTTTGCTATAATCTTTTAATGGCCAACGCACTGGCGTATGCAATAATTCCATATGCAGAATATCTGAGAGCCACCGAACGTGCTTTCACTGGGATTTTTTGCATGTGCATTTGCATGTTTCCAGAAGAGTGATCTGCATAAAAATGTGCTAGTAGTTTCTGAGGTCAGATAGAGATCTACTGAGAGAGCTGTCTGTCCAAATTACCATCTCAGTTGGTTCCTGTAGCCGTCTCATCTTCTCTTTTAGACCTAAAGACCAATGTGTACTAAAACATTCTCATCCAGCAAATGGAGGTTTTTCTGTGGATTCTGAAACAACACTGTAAATCTACAAAATGCATGTGTTAAGTGGAAAATATATGTACCAGACAGAGCCAGACAAGGAGTTTTAGTATTATAATTTACATGTGTATATACAGTTGAAGTCAGAACTATTAGCCCCCCCTTTGAATTTCTTTTTTAAATATTTCCCAAATTATGTTTACCAGAGCAAGGAAGTTTTCACAATTTTCCTGTAATATTTTTTCATCTGGAGAAAGTCTTATGTGTTTTATTTTGGCTAGAATAAATGCAGTTTTAATTTTTTTTAAATCTTTATCATATATATCAAATATATCGTACACTCTCAGAAATAAAGGTACGCGAGCTGTCACTGGGGTGGTACCTTTTCAAAAAGTACACACTTGTACTTGAAGGGTCCATATTGGTACCTTAAATGTATATATTAGTACCTAAAAATTTTAGCGGGAACACTTTTTTACTTTTTAGGTACTAATATGTACCCTTGAGGTATTGAAATGGACCTTTAAGGTACAAATTTGTAGATACCACCCCAGTGACAGATCACGTACCTTTATTTCTGAGAGTGTATATTATCATATATATATATATATATATATATATATATATATATATATATATATATATATATATATATATATATATATATATATATATATATATATATATACATTTTTAAACTCACCAAAGAGACAAAAGCTGACTAAAATGAGGTGGGAGGTGGGAGGATATGTCTTTGTGTAAAAAATAGGTATGTTTCCTCATGAAATCAAATCAGGCTGGATGAAAGGAAACGGAAAAAATGAAAATCAAACAGGTTTGGAACAAGTGAAGGACGCGTAAATAATGACAGAATTTAAAAAACTTTATTATCTCTTTACCATGCATATTCCTCTTTTCATTCTCAATTCTTATCTTAAGCATAAAGTACATCCAGGAGGTTGTTATCTCAGAATAAAGCCGGCTAATCGGCATCCTGACGTGAAGCAGAGCACTGTTGAATAAGACTGAAGGGTTTTATTCTGTGAAAACAACCATCCTGCATGTACTTTTTCCCGCTTATAACATGGATACTTGCCAGAAAAGGGAAAAGTTAGACACAAAACATTGTTCTGAGCCGTAATAGGTTATTAACATTCCTACCCTGTTTTTGTAGTCGCCTATTTTGGGATTTTTTGTTAGTTTTTTGTCTGGTCTCAGTTCTAGATTTTTGTATCTTGTTAGTAGTTCCTGTGCTAGATTAGGAACCCCTTGTTTTTGTCAAAATAAATTGCTGCACTTGGATCTGAATGGCCTTAGGATTATGTCACGAGGTGGGGAGTCCAAAACACAAAAATCTAGAACTGAGACCAGACAAAAGAACTAACAAAAATCCCAAATAGGCGACTACAAAAACAGGGTAGGAATGTTAACAAAAAACCAACAAGAATCCAAGATTAAGCAAATACGAAACTAGAAAACCAAAGAAACATACCAGGCATGAGGTGCTAACAAAAATCCTAAGGCAACTAAAACACAAGACAAAAGGGTTTATGAAGACAGGGCTAAATTAACAAACAAGAAACGGCTGAAACACAATACAATCAGAAGTGCAAAGGATTGTAGGAAATGAAGTTAAACTACAAAACAAGCATCTTTAATTAAATGCAAAGCTGACAGAAGCGACAGCTAATGGAGTATACACCAACCTACGTATTATTCATTTGCAAGATAGTGCCAAACAGTCAAAAAAAGTGACAGACTAGCATATAAAAATGAACGTGGATGTAAGTAAATGGATGTGAATATATTCATTGACATTAAAGATGATTTGAAGTTCCCAAATCAGCCTGTGTTATTTAGCAGTTGTCATCTCAGAATAACATACACTGTAAAAAAAAACTTAAATTTACAGTTTTCCATGTTTTGTGTTTTTATAGTACATTTATGCATTTGAATTGCATTGTGGGACCTTGATCTTTCTTCCAACAATTTTTAACCCTAAAAAAGTTTGAAAAAGTGAGTTTTATGCACATGTTTAATAGTTTAAAGTCATATGTTGTCTGGGTTGGTGTTGTATATTACAGTACAAAGAACTTTTAATAAGCTGCTTGTACATTTTTTTTGTCATTTGACAGATTTGTTTCTCTATATATTATTTCTTACATATTACATAATTTCAAACTACTAAAATGGCAATAAAAGTCACTTTGTTAAACTGCAGAACTGAATTTTTAACATCAAAAGTCGACAGAGCAGAGATCACAACCCAGACTTGTATACCGCAAAAAAACTGGGTTAAATTTCGGGGGACAGCAAATAGGTCAAAATATAAATCTGCTCGCAGTTTTTGTTTTTGCAAATCCACCAGAGGCCGCTGTGTACACTTTTTGATGATCTCAAATTTTTCTCAAGCATCCTCTTTTCAAGTAAAACCACCAAAGGGCGCAATATATATTTCAGCCGTCAAGGCCAGCTTGCTGTCGACTGACCGACTAACCCACCCACCCCCTTCCCTAAACCCAATCAATAGTGTTTAAAGCAATCAAGTAAAAGAAAATCCCTCACAGCCGCGTGATTTCACCTCATTTTCAGCCTGCGGTCAACTTCGCTCTGCGTCCTAAGTCCACCAATGTATGCGGCGAGGTACTGGGCAAACTGCTAACAGCAGTCGTCCACATGGAGATAAGTGGTTAGCTGGTAGAGCGAAGTATCGAAGCCATCGGCAGTATCATACCGCCTCATAACAATCGTTTTAAAGATGAAATGCAGCCAAACATACCTCTGGCTACATAACTTGCGCTCTCCAGAAATGTAGACAGGGGTACGTATCCACAATGAGCCTGTGTTGAGAGATTAACATCCCTTAATGCAACTGTAAATAAACGGAAAATACAAAATACGGAAACTCTTAACATATTTTATTAACAGTGTACCTTATAATATCACAGCTGACCAATCAGAATCGAGGATTCCAGACAACCGTGTACTAATGTCTAGTCTGTCCATCATGCTTTTAAACTCTGGTACAGTTTGTACTATCTTTCAAGCGTACGCATACAGTCAGCATATCAAGCTAAAAACAGATCCACTTTCAACTAGTCCATTTTTTGAAAGTGTGTAGTTTTCACATCCCTAGCGAAAACCGTATTCCTCCCTCATGACATGTTTCTTTTTTATTTTTATCCTCACATCTCTCCTTTCCAACTATCTCTGCATGCGCTCCCCCCTTTCCTCTACTTTTCTGTCTCAGTGCATCAAAGAGCCAATTTGAAGTGCCTTTTTGGGTATGGCAGCCGCTGCCTCGGTGTCTGTGAAGCTGGCAAGACCAACGCAGTCAGACAACATGGCTGGCAGGGTATGCCAACAGACGAGAGCCGGATGCTCTGCAGAAGGACAGATAATGAATGTTATTGTCCGGCACGGTGTGTTGCGTCCTTGCTAACTTTCATTTGAGCAAATAAAATGCGGCGTTCGTCCAGTGACTGAAACGGCGCCAAAAAAATAGCAACTTAATTGTCCTCATCACAGCGAACGCATAATGATAATTGTGCCGATGACCTCTTTTGTCAACAACAAGCTTGCATTAAATTTGAAAGCTCTATTGACAGCATTTGTTTTATGATGATGATGATGAATTCAAAGTCATTTAGTCTCTCGCTTTATGCGTTGAAAAAAGCAACTAAATCATAAATCGTTACAGTGGGTGTTGATGTTTTGAATATGGTTTTTTCTCTATTATATGATTGCTTTAAAGGCCATGAAACCCCCTCTGTCTCAGAATTGTGTTTTCACACCATTTGAAAAAAGTCAGGAAAGTGGGTGAGTCCAGCTTTGTTTAGGTGGGAGTGTCTAGCAGCGAAAGAGAGAAGGGTTTGCATAAAAAGGGGAGTTTTAGTACGTGCACACGCTGATTTTTACAGCGGCAACACAAACACAGACACAGGGGAGATAGACAGTTATTTGGAAAGCAGAATTTACAGTGTATCTGAGAGCTGTGTGGAAGTGGAGGATTTTCAGTCCATAATATTGTAGTGATATTACTTTAAACTTAGTAACTAAATCATTTTGACTAAGGTATGTCTTTAAAAACTGAAAGAGTACTGCTGACGATACTAACTAACTTTGCCATCTGGGTAAACATAAACAAAGAACATTGATCACACACTTACCAAATCCATAGAGACAGGACAATCAACACCAAGTGGAACTGTGTCCTTTTTCAAAAGAAGACAAGTAGCAAATCCAAATTTAACCATTTCCAGATTTGAAAAGCTCTCGGGTAAAAAATGTTTCAAACCTACGTATTTTTGTCGCATGTTAGCAGACCACTGTAATCCACACATGTGGGTCCAACACTGTAAAAAAATACACTGTAAAAAATAAATCCGTAAAAGTTATGGTAAAAAAAACGGCAGCTGTGCTTGCCAGTATTTTACCGTTAAAAGTACGGCACAAACCGTAAAAGTAATTTTTCATTTTTACAGTAAACTACCGTATTTCATTAATTTATTGATGTACAGTAATATGTCTGTATTTTGTATTACCAACATCTACACATCTTCTGTTACATAATTAGACACGTTAACACAGCCATATGCAGGTGGTGATGAGAAAGTTACATAATAAACCAATGCTCATCACTAACAACTTTTCCCACTAGCAGAAAAGTGTATCAGAATATAGAAGGTGCTCAGTGTCATTCACACAGCTACTAAACACCAGTATGGTAACATGCATAACATTAAATAAACATTGCTTATCAACATTAAATGTAACATAAATCTGTAATGTACGTAACTGATGGGGAAACAACTAAAAAGATCCATAGTAATGTCAACAAAAAGCGTAAAAAGTGATGTGCCATGCAGGGAATTCTGGGAAAGTCAATTTACGGTTATTTACCGTATATATTAAGGATTAAAGATTTTTACCGTAGCATTTTTACAGTTTTTTAACATTGAAATCACTGCCATTTTTTACAGTGGAGCTGTGCTCTCATCACGAGGAAATGGAAACAAAACCTTCGTTGCGGCACTGATGACCCATGTCTCCGAACAATTCTTCTTCTCCTACTTATTTGAATTACGGTTGGCAACACAATGTGGCGTCTCTCTGAACACTGTAACAGATAAAAAGAGTCTTCGAAGCTATGTCATGCATATTAATGAAGTTGCATCTCGTTCACAAAAGAGCTCGCTGATTGGTTCAAACCAAGTCTTTCTCATGAATTAATGCTGAAAACTCAATCACGTCACTTTGTACTGCCGATACAGACAGCCAATCTCCACGCTGGAATTTACACAATGAGCTCATCGTCGTGATGTAGCTTCAAAATTTCTGTTTAAACCGAAAGAACGAATTTGCTCTAAACAACGCAAAATCATCAAATTTCACTTTTTTTTTGTGAAATATATGTGTCCTAATAGTATTTTTACCAACGTGGGACATATGTTTTGGCGTTTCGAGACCCTTTTAAGCAGTAAATCTGTCTAAATTGTTACTTTGTTTATACACTACAAAAAAATGCGGTGTTCCACACAATTCCTTTATGTCGTCCCAACACAAATCGATTAAGTTACTTCAATGTTTTTGCAAATTTAAGCAGATTGAACATAAAAGAATTAAGTCACCCCAAACAGCTCAGGAATTGTGTTGATTTAGCTCATTTTAAATAAGTAGTTTGAACAACCAGCAAAAATGTTTTTTTTTTTGGTTTTTTTTTGGGTGGGTGGATGAACTTTTATGAATTTAACGTATTGACTGACTTATAAAAGCTAATTTAAAGTAGTTGATTATGTAAAGAGAAAGTCAAGTTCAAGCTAATTGCATTTGATGTCAATTCAAAGGAATGCATTTTCAATTAACTGGAAATAACATGCTAAACATATCATTTCGCATGTGGGTTGTTTTAGAATCAATACTCCGTAATTAACACAGTGTACTTTTTCACAAGCAGATGTGACACTGGATATAACTAGACATGATTCATAAGCATGCTAGTTTGTGCTAATTGTTTAATTAATTGTCGTGTTTCATTTGAATTCGTCTCGCGGCTATAATCACTGTGCATACTGTGTTAAAGGGAGAGTTCACCGAAAATTATTAAAACATTTTCAATTCATTTACTCACATTCTGGCCATAAAATATGTACAGGAGATTACTTTTCTCTGCGTGTAAACTCCAATAAAACTAACTTTCAGTTGAAGTTTAGAAAATAAATGCTTGTGTATGTGTTTGTGAATTTTATTTTATGTTTGAGAGAGAGAGAGAAGTGTGTTTGTACAGGTGGTTTATTGAGCCCACTCACCTGTGTGAAGCACACTTCATAAATGCACAGTGTTTTTTTGTGTGTGTGTGTGCTTATTGTAAGAACATGTCTGGTGCAATTGTGCAAAACTGGTGCAAGTGTTGGTTAAAGTGTCAAGGAGATAAAAGAGTGTGTTTTCTACAGGTGGTTTGTCAAACCCACTCACCTGTGCGAGGCACACTTAGTGAGGGCTTTCTTTCTTTCTTTCTTTCTTTCTTTCTTTCTTTCTTTCTTTCTTTCTTTTCTTTCTTTCTTTCTTAATTTCTTTCTTTCTTTCTTTCTTTCTTTCTTTCTTTCTAAGCACATAGACACAACAACCATTTTTTTTCCAAAGTGCTGTACCATCAGGAAAGAAGCAACAGATTCATTCTTTCATTCATTCATTTTCTTTTCGGCTTAGTCCCTTTATTAGTCAGGGGTCGCCACAGCGAAATGAACCGCCAATTTATCCAGCATATGTTTTATGCAGCGGATGACCTTCCAGCTTCAACCCATCACTGGGAAACACCCATGGGGAAACATGCAAACTCCACACAGAAATGTCAGCTGGCCCAGCTGAGGCTCGAACCAGCGACATTCTTGCTGTGAGGCAACAGTGCTAACCACTGAGATGCCGTGATTCCCTTGTAGCAAATTAATGGATAAAGGGCCGTGGTTAAGAATATTGTGGCTGAAGTTGTCAAACTGATGTCAGAAAAAGGACCTCCACTCCAAATTTGCAAGCAAATGGTCAGGATTGAACAGGCTTTGTGGCTGTTCATCAAGACAATGACAAGGTTTGTTTGACCTCCGGTCGACCATGGCACGCTATGATAAGTATATAGTATTACGGTGTAATGTCTCGGCTGTGTATTTAAAAATGGCGCTTCCTTTGTTTTCATTCTTCTGGCTTATATATGCACTAGTGATGTTTCTCTGTAAATCAATAGCTATCAGCTGCGTGTCTTGTTCCGCCTTTTGATACTCTTTTGTTGTGCTTGCTAGCCTTTGCAAAGGGAACCCAAAAAGTGGTATAGTACGGTTTGCTTTTTGGTACTATTTGACCGTGGAAACCGAACTGTACTGTACCATACTACTCAGTGGAAACAGGCCAAAATTGATAATAGAATTTTTATTTTTGGATGAACTATATTTTATTCTTATATATTCTTTTAATCTTTATTTCTCATTGCATTACTACAAAAAATCTTGTCACAGAAGCTGTCAGTGTAGATAAACGGCTAATGAACCCGGAACGTTTCTTTATAATAGGTTAACAGAGACATTTATAGTGATCATGGTGCCATCATTACCTCAGGCGGTGTTGTCTCAGATGAGCAATGTGTAAATATTCCATTGAATGAAATCAGTCATGTTATTTGGCACTGCTCATTTAGAAACATTCCCTGGAACGAACACGGTTTTTAATATCTTTTTTTTTGTCTGCCACTTTAATAACTTACCTGTTTTCTTTCGGGATAATAAGTATTTCTTGAATGACTGTTTGGAATGATGTTCTTATTACGATCTGCTTATTTAATTCATCACAGTAGAAACTCAATCACCAGCCTTTTTTTGCTTTCAGAACTGCCTTGATTCTTAATAGCAGAGATGAAGAAACATTTCTCAGAGATTTTGGTTTAACCATGTAATGACACAAGGAGAAAGTACTACTGAAATGTATTTAATACTTTATATAAAAGGCTTTTTTTGGTGATGTCAGCTTAAAGACGCCTCTCATATGGAGAATGAAATCACATGCATTACTCAAGTGTGAGTTTTTCACAGACGTTTATAGAGTGTAAAAATCTTGCTGGTTCTGTGGGTCTCGTCTATCAAATCTGATCTTTAAATTGTGTTTTCTATTGGATTCGGGTCAGGTGATTGGCTGGGCCATTCTACAGCTTGATTTTGTTTGAAAGCATTTGAGAGTTTCCTTGGCTGTGTTTTGGATCATTGTCTTGCTGAAATGTCCACTCTGATTTCATCCTAATCCTCCTGCTAATGTAGATGTTGGACTGAAGCAGATTAAATTAATTTACAGTGAGGAAGGGCAGAGGGTTGCTGAAGAACTACTGAGAGATTTCAGCTGCTGTCTGGGCTTTCCATGTCTTTCTACACCTTCCTTTTTTCATGTGTTCAATACTTTTTTCCTGCATCATTTCATTTTATTACACATAACTTAATTTGTAAATGGATTGGTGTTTTTTCCTTTGGATATATCGATTTCTTTGGTTGTTACCAACATCTGGTGAAAATTTCAAGTCAACAGCACCTTTAGAAATATATTTTCTGACAAAAAATTGTGACGTGCTTAATACTTATTTCCCCCACTGTATTTCGCAGGAAATATTTCTGATTTCTTGTGACCTAAAAAGGCAGATTTTATATGTCTTTTCTCAAAATTTGCAACTGTATTTGTCACATTTCTTGTGTTGTTTTGCAGTGAAATTTGTGAAATACACAAATTTACCCATCTTAAATTCTTTTTTTTTTACTTTAAATGTTTTCATTTTAACCCTTGAAAGTCTACTGCCTCTTCTTTAATACGTGAAGGACTGCAAATGATCAAAATAAGCAAAATTTTGTTAAAATGGCTTCAACAATAGCATAAGAATGCTAAATAGAGGTGCTAAGGTACAGATTTCTCGTGGTTCAGTTCATATCATGATTTTAAGGTCATAGTTTCGTTCATTTATTCATTACAGCAGCTACAGATATTTCAGCTGCTGTCTGTAATTTCACTGCCTTTCTACACCTTCCTTTCTTCATGTGTTCAATACTTTTTCCCTGCGTCATTTCATTTTATTACACATAACTTCATTCATTAACTAATTAGTTTTGTTTTATTTGCACTTCATTAAACATGTACACAGACATCACCTACAGTACATGCTATAAAACTGCAGGTTAGTTATGTCTATATATAATGACTTATATTTGATTGTAACTTCACCTTAATTTGATTGTAATGCAATAGTGTGCACCTTTTGGAAAGCTTCTTTGAAACAATAATTATTGTAAAGAGGCGCTATACAAATAAACTTGAAGTATTGTGTTCAGTACAGTGTTTTAGCATATATTCTGCAGAAATCACATGCAATTAAAAACACTGTCAATTATTATACTGACTTCCTAAGTACAGTAACTGATGGATCCTCCGGTTTCATGTTTCTAGTTCCTAACAAATAGCCTTATTCTCTTCTCAGGACGTCTCCGTTGTTCACGGCTCAATAACTCTTCTCCTGCTTCCTCTGTACCGTCTTCTCTTTGTCATTTTCTTTCATTATAACCGAACATTTCTATCTCCTCTTCTCCCTCTCTGTCCTAAATCTCTTTTAATTCCAAACCTTGCCAAGAATCTCACCGCCAAATTTCATTAGCGGAAGCATTTGCATTTTTTTTTCCGTCAGCGCGTTACCAACGAGTTAGTGTCAGCCGGTTTGAGGAGGTTCGTTTTTAAACTCTGTCTCTCTCCACTTTTTCTGAAGTGTTATCGTCAGACGTTTTTGCTGGGCTCAATTTGGAGATTGTCCTTGCGGCATTAGCACACTAGCACCCTAATGTAGTGCAAGTCAGGGAAGATGCACTAGCAGGCAGGGGGAGAAAAAGTAACCTCTACATCAGCAGAGCTCCTGGCGAGAAGATAGCGTAGTAAAATTGCCCTTGGCCTTGTAGCTCCAGCAGAAGAGCGTGGTGTTTATAGAAAGCCTTTAAAGGTGATAAGAAGACTGGCACCTGGAGACGATATGTATCTGTTAGCGAACTCTTCAAGTGCAGTCGCTGAATTTAAGTGAGAGATTACACTTTGACTCCTGGAATTAACGATGCCAGTTGCATTTAAGGCTTGGTCAGTTTTTGTGGCGGTTAGTATGTTATGATGTGTAAGTTGATGCTGTAATGTGTAATTGAGTTCAAGGATGGTCAATATTTTAAGCAGGGAACAAAATTGATTTTGAAAATGGGGTTGCTTATGAGCAGGACCAGATAGATTATGCTGACAATTTTTGCTATTTTTGAACAGAATTTTGTACAAAATCTGCAGATTTATTTGGAACGGTTTTGAGAGTAGAGTATCTAAACACTAAACTAAATTTTTTATTTAAGGTTTTCAAAGCAAATCCCAATAGAAATCCAATTATTTGGTAAACAAAGCAAGTTTCTCACAGTGCATCCGGAAAGTATTCAGTTTTTCCACTTTTTTATGTTACAGCTTTATTCCAAAATGAATTAAATACATTTATTACCTCAAAATTCTACACAAAATACCCCTAAGGATAATGTAAGAAACTTTTTTTTCATTGTTGCAAAATTATTAAAATGAAAAAACCTGAAAAATCACATGTACACAAGTATTCACAGCCTTTGCCGTGAAGCTCTAAATTGAGCTCAGGTACATTCTGTTTCCACTGATCATTCTTGAGATGTTTCAGCAGCTTAATTGGAGTTCACCTGTGATAAATTTAGTTGATTGGACATGATTTGAAAAGGCATACACCTGTCTAATTAAGGTCCCAGGGTTGACAGTGCATGTCAAAGCACAAACCAAGCATGAAGACAAAGGAATTGTCTGCAGACCTCCGAGACAGGATTGTCTCGAGGCATAAGGCTGGGAAAGGTTGCAGAAAATTTTCTCCTGCTCTGAAAGTTCCAATGAGCACAGCGGCCTCCATCATCTGTAAGTGGAACCACCAGGACTCTTCCTATAGCTGGCTGGCCATCTAAGCTGAGTGATCGGGGGAGAAAAGCCTTACTCAGGGAGGTGATCAATAACCCAATGGTCACTCTGTCTGAGCTCCAGCATTAAGCTGCGGTCACACTGGGCTTTGTGTGTGAAATTCTGTCATACGGCGCTGCGAAAAGGGGTGGGATTAAACAAGATGTTTAGACATTAAAAAAGCGAGCGATTGCTCCATGTTTTAAAATTCTGTCCAGAGAGGTCATATTTTGATCCTCGATTGGTCTCACGCAGTCAAGTGATGCGATTTCGCAGGTCAGAATTCACCAAGCTTGAACTTTCACCGCAGCAACCTGTGAAACTTGACGCGTGACCTTGATGCGTTTCCGGTCTGACACATTTGCGTGCGTATGAATGGAAGTCTATGGGAAGAAAAGTCAAGTGGGACCGCAGCTTTATTCTGTGGAGAGAGGAGAACCTTACAGAAGGACAACCATCTGTTCATAAATCTACCTATCAGGCCTGTATGGTAGAGTGGCCAGACGGAAGCCACTCCCCGCCTGGAATTTGCCAAAAGGCATCTGAAGGACTCTCAGACCATAAGAAACTAAATTCTCTAGTCTGATGACACTAAAATTGAACTCTTTGGAGTGAATGCCAGGCGTTATGTTTGGAAAAAAACAGGAACCGCTCATCACCAAGCTAATACCATCCCTACAGTGAAGCATGGTGGTGGCAGCATCATGCTGTGGGATGTTTTTCAGCTGCAGGAACTGGAAAGACTAGTCAGGATAGAGGGAAAGATGAATGCAGCAATGTACAGAGACATCCTGAATGAAAACCTGCTTCATAGGGCTCTTGACCTCAGACTAGGGCGATGGTTCATCTTCCAGCAGGACAATGACCCAAAGCACACCACCAGAATATCAATGGAGTGGCTTCACAACAACTCGTTGAATGTCATAAATTCAACATCTCTGGAGGGATCTGGCTGTACACCGTTGCTTCCCATCCAACCTGATAGAGCTTGAGAGGTACTGCAAAAATTCCCAAAGACAGGTGTGCCAAGCTTGTGGCATCATATTCAAAGACTTGAGGCTGTAATTGCTGCCAAAGGTGCATCAACAAAGTATTGAGAAAAGGCTGTGAATACTGATGTACATGTGATTTTTCAGCTTTTTTATTTTTAAGAAATTTGTAACAATTTAATAAACTCTGTTTTCACATTGTCGTTATTGGGTATTGTGTGTAGCATTTTCAGGAAATAAATGAATTTAATCCATTTTGGAATAAGACTGTAAAAAATGCAGAAAAGTGAAGCAATATCAATACTTTCCAGATGCACTGTAAGTTGAGATTACTAGAAAAGTTAATTTAACTCAACCAACAAAATTAAGGCACCAAGACTTTTTTTACAGTGTAAAATACATCAAATTTGAACATTTCACCCAAACCCATAATAACAAATCCAGAGAAACTGGCCAAATGGCCTCCATATTTATATACACGCATATAAATCTGCTCTCATCGGTCCATTGAAGTACTTCTGCCATTTCATATCGACATGGTCGCATCAATATAAACATAACTATTGATTTATAACCTTAAACTTGTAAGTTTCCATCTTATACACTGAATTTCAGAGCACTACTTCTTTCATTAATTAAAGACCGTGATATACTGCAATGAAACACCCAGCAAGATGATGACAGTGATTATTTACTTTATTATTATTTACTTTTATAATTACTAGGTTAATTATAGGCAAGTTATGGTAATTAGGCAAATCATTGTAACAGTAGTTTGTTCTGTGGACAATTGGAAAAAAAAATTGCTTAAGGGGGCTAATAATATTGACCTAAAAGGATTTTTAAAACATTAAAAACAGTTTTCATTCTAGCCGAAATAAAACAAATAAAACTTTCTCCAGAAGAAAAAATATTATAGGAAATACTGTGAAAAATGTCTTGCTCTGTTAAACATCATTTGGGAAATATTTGAAAAAGAAAACAAAACTTACAGGAGGGTGATTAATTTTGACTTCAACTGTATATAAAAAATAGTTTTTCTAATAATAATAATTTTTTAAATTAGCATTTGCATATTAAAAATGCTAATTCATGCTAATATACAATTACTTTCCCTGAATTGCGTGTGTGTTTGTGCGTGCTTCCTTAAAACCCACTGAATCAAACAAATCCCCTAAATTGGCAAAAGTAGCAGGATCAAGACATACTGATGGATATTTTCCGCTGTTTACAGTTGCCTGGCTTGTCCAATACGATGTGCTTCACAGTCCGTAGTCTAAGCTCATTTTCTGGTCAATAGAAGCAAGGTCAGTGAAGTTTGTTTCGCCTGTATCCACAGCAGTCGTATGCTCAGTTTATCAGCCGGCGCTTCATTCACTGTCTGGCTGCTGCTGCTGCTGTGTGGGGTTTATCTCCAGCTGCTGCCGCTGGTGCATATGCTTGAGGAAAGCAACCCAGACCAATATAGTCGTGACATTTCCCTCTCTGACATGGATGAATAATCCAGCACTGTTTATTAGAGTTGATATTCGGATTTGAAACAAGTCGTATTTAAATGTAATGTGACTAGGAATTGTGCTTGGATGCATTTATTGGTGTGAAAATAAAGTAAAAGCAGTAATGTTGCGATGAGGGGGTGGACTTTGAGTGATTTGGGGGCCTTAAGCAATTACAGGTATGTGGCCCAAAGCATTAAAACTCAACACTCATTTTCTCTATAGATATTTTGTTCTCTGTAAATTTTTTTTTTGTAAATAAACTTAATTAATTAAATACAATAAATTCACAAATAATAAAAAAACAAGTTCACAAACTAACTATGTTTTGAAGTAATTAGCCATATTTGTGATTAGATTTTAATATGTGCAGTATTCATGGGGGCCCCAGTTTTGATAAAGTCTAGATAGGATACAGCTGCGGATATGCACATCAATATAGCATTATTTTTGTGACACTGGGTTTAGGGTTAGGGTGGGGGTAGGTGTTAATAAAATACAAGTTATTGGGAAATTTAATAAATAACAAAAAAAAGAATTGGTTTTTTACATTACTGTGACGGTTGGGTTTAGGGTTGTGGTGGGGGTAGACGTTAATAAAATACAATTAATGAGAAATGTAATAAATAATATAAATAATTCTCGTTCACTTCCAGCCGCAACCGTATCTGATCTAGCAACAACCCCTAGTTGTGAAAAGAAATAATAACATTAAAATATTAATGGTTATAGACAGATTTGACAACATATGATCCACGGGGCCCTAAGCAACTGCTTACCTCGCTTATTGGTCAAGTCCCCTCCTAGTTGTGATTAGGGTTGGGCGGTATATTGAGTTCTGGGGATATATCGATATGATTCCTTAACGCGATGCGGGATTATACAATATCTTTCATATTGATATGGTTTGAGGTCACACGTGCGCATTCTTCGCGAAACAGACCATTTCAAGGTAGCACGCGAGCTCCACTTACACAAATGAGCGCATGCGCAAATGAAAGATTCACTCCATGAGTCATACCAAAGGTTTGTTCAAAATGAACGAATCATTCAAGAATGACTCATCACTGACGTGACATGGAGGAACATGCAGTGCCTGTGTTGTCTCGAAATCTGACTCCCAGGACAAATCTGACTCCCCTCGCGTGCACGCACGTCACACAGCACCTGCAGCTGTCACAGCGGTTCATCGGAAACCTTTAATCGATCATTTCTTCCGCAATTGACAGCAAGAACGAACAGAAGCCTTGTCAAATTGACATGCAACATCTGAATGTGTTCAAAAGAATTAAAAACTCTAAAATGGGACGAATTTATACCGCATTTTGAAAGTGAAACCACCTCATGTTCACTGATTATAAGTTCAGGATTTATTACACGACGGTCTCTTCTTTACATTTACGTTATAACACATTTAGCTCTGCGTTCTGGTCTGTTATTGCATATTGACTTCAATTCTGATAATATTCTAATCATTGTATTTATGTATTTATTTATTTATTTATTTATTCTGTTTAATTGATTGATTTATTTGAGCCCATTAACTGGAAGACGTGATTTGATTTGTGTGTGTGCCTAGTTTACCAACGCTTGGGGGTTTAACGGTTATTAAAACGTAAAAAAAGTAAAATAAAAAAAATATGCATTTGTTTACCAAACATTTCTTTTTCTATTTTAATATCTTGCTGTTAGCTACTCTTTCAACAAATAACAATATAAGAATGATAATTATAATGATGACAATAACAGGGAGGAAAACCCCATATTTTTGCCCATATCGCCCAGCCCTAGTTGTGATATATTACTGCAATTTAAAATGATTGTTTGAATGTATTTCAAAATGACATTTATTTCTGGGATTTTAATAAATTTTTCTGTATATCATTACCATAGTCTTTAGTGTCACATGATCCTACAGAAATTACAATAATTTTCTGATTTGCTAATAAAAAAATATTTCTCTAATATTCCAGTGTTGCTGCTTAATATATTGCTAAAACAACAAACAAACAGAAAGCTAATTCTTACAGTGTTTTATTTTCAAAGGACATATATAATCGATTCGAATTGATCAAGATTCCTTCAATAAAACAGAAATAGATCAGCATTTATTTAAAATAGAATATTTTGTACATTTTTGTCTTTACTCCCTGCTGAAAAATCCAGCTTAAACCAGCCTAGGCTGGTTGGCTGGTTTTAGCTGGTTGACCAGCCTGGTTTTAGAGGGGTTTTGGCCATTTCCAGGCTGGTTACCAGCCTTTTCCAGCCTGGTCTTAGCTGGTCAGGGTGGAAAATGACCAGCTAAATCCAGCTAAAACCAGCTTTACCAGCCTGGTTTAAGATGGACATAGCTATTTTTAGCTGAACTCCCAGCCTGGCTAGGTGGTCAAGCTGGTTTTAGCTGGTCATTTTCCAGCCTGACCAGCTAAGACCAGGCTGGAAATGGTTGGAAACCAGCCTGGAAATGGCCAAAACCCCTCTAAAACCAGGCTGGTCAACCAGCTAAAACCAGCCAACCAGCCTAGGCTGGTTTAAGCTGGATTTTTCAGTAGGGCTGTCTCATTTAAAGGGACGGTTCACCCAAAAATGAACATTTACTCACTATTTACTCACCCTCAATTCCTACCAAAAAAATTATTTTTGTTCTGTTGAACTCTAAATAAAATATTTAGAAAAATGTTGGAAACCTGTAAACATTGACTTCCATAGTAGGAAAAACAAGTAATATGGAAGCCAATGGTTACTGGTTTCAAAAATGTGTTTGTTTCACCATTATTACTATAGTCTTCAGCATTACATGATCCTTTAGAAATCATAATAATTTTCTGATTTGCTAATCAAGAAATATTTCTCAATATTATAAGTGTTGGTGCTTAATATACTGCTAAAACAAACAAACAAACAAAAAGAAAATTTCATTCTGACCATCTGTTATTTTTGAAGGAAAACAAATAGATGAATGCTATAAATTAATGGTCTCCATATTCATTTTCTTGCTGCCTAACATATGGCTGAAATCTTTTTTTTCAGGATTCCTTGAACAGCAAAAGACCAGCAATTATTTAAAACAGAATATTTTATACATTTAGCTTTTACATTTTTTTCTTTACTTTCACATTTAAAGGGAGACAGTAGTTCACCTAAAATGAAAATTTACTCAATTGGATCCTAACTTTTATGTGTTTTTTGGTCCGTTTAACGCTAAATAAGATATCTTGATAAATGTTGGAACACTGTGACAACTGACTTCCATAGTAGGAAAAATAATAAATACTATGGAATTCAATGGTTACAGATTTCCAACATTTTTCAAAGTATCTTCTTATTTGTTTAACAGAAGAAAAAAACAGGTTTCTTGGGTGTGTACATAATGACAGGATTTTCATATTTGGGTGAACTATCCCTTTAATCAATTCAAAGCTTGAAAAAACAAACAAACAATTAATTACAAAACAAACCTTAAAGTGATAGTTCACCCAAAAATGATAATTTCCTCATCATTTCCTCATCCTCAAGTTCTGTTCTGAAGAATGTCGGAAATAAAAACATTATTAACATCCATAGTAGGAACCAAAGAAATATGGAAGTCAATGGCTGTTTGTTTTGTTTTGTTATTTGTCAGTATATCTTCCTTTGTGTTCAACTGAAGAAAGAAACTCAGTCTTGTTTGGAACAATTAGAGGATGTTATTGATGATATGAGGATGATATTTTTGAATGAACGATCCCTTTACTGATCCTAAATGTCAGATTGGTTATGTGCTATATATAGACAGATAAAGTGAATTACACACTTCATATTCTGGTACTGTTGTTCCACATTACATGTATATACTCTACTAGTAAAAGTAAATCATGCATGATTGCAATTAAATAACCTCAAACCAAACCTAATCCTAACCCAAAAGTACACATATGTTAATTTTTGCCACTCAGAATTCTAACAAGCGCATCTTAAAATAAACCACAAGTTCCACTTCCTATTATTCCAGTTAAATAGCGCTTGACCTTCATGTACAGTGTGTCTGGTTAAATTCACATTCAAATTTGTGAACTGAAAGACGGCCAGCTTTTCGGTTTTGAATCATGCTCGAGAATTGTGGATAAATCAAAGTATAATGCATTTTGATTGGTACAAGTTATGCTTCAATGACAGAATCTGTTTTTGTTGTTGTTTTGGTTTGTGAATCAAGCAGTGTTTTCTGTGAAATGTCCTTGTCTAGTGTAGTTAGTTAGGCACGACAAGGTTTTGCTGATTAGTGTGGCTCATTAAGATGAATGAGAGAGCTAACGGATTGCTTTCTCATGGTATAACAAACCTCCTTGGCTGAGTCGCACTAACAAACAATGGTAAAAGTGCAACAGAGATCCGATATCTTCAGATACAGCAGCTCAGAGAGTAAAGCGCATCTCAGAATGACACTGGTTTTAAGGTTTAGTTCACCCCAAAATGAATATTGGCATTTTTTCCTCATCCTCGTGTCTTTCCAAACCCATGTTTGGAAAATGTTATGTGTGGATCTATTTTAATACAATTTTGTATTATGGTGGACTTTCAATATGTTCTGTTTGTTAATTCACAGTAAAATGGTGACATCAGAATATAACTATTCATAATTCTAAAGTTGATTTATTATGTTTAAGACATGTGCTTGTCATCTGTCATTGACAACATTATTAGACCATCATATTTCCATTATATATAGGCTAGGGTTGTTATGCTGACACTGTAAACATTTATTTTCATGCACAACACTTTTGTGTTCGCTATGAAAGAAAAAATATATCAAAAGCTTGTCGTAATCATAACCCTAAAACACGATATGATCATTTAAAAGTTGTTTGCACAGGTTTCACTTTCACTTCCGAGTGCAGCTCATGGTCGCCGTCACTGTGAGGAAAAAAACACATATATCCAATTCAAACCTCCCGAACGGCCCACAAACGATCGCTCTGTGCAACAAACTGAACGTTATTTACACCTTTATTACCTGTTATTCACAGACTACGCAGGTTGTGTTCACTAAAGTAGCCGTCATTTGCGTGCACACGCGCATTCTCGGCAGTAAACAAACAGCTTGCGGTCAGCACACCTGTGATTGCGCAACCGTGAATACATCATTACATTAAGACAGAAATGTCATTTTTGGGTGAATTATACCTTATAAATATAATATGTGACACTTTTAACACCATTTGAAGGTGTCTGTGTTGCTGTGAAGATTTGTGCGACTGCCTTGCTTCTCTCCTGACCTTGAAAATATAATTGGCTGAATCGTAGAAAAGCTGAATTAAGATTGTGTGTAGGGTTGAATCGTGATCGATTAATCGTGCAACCCTATTGTCTGGATTTGAATTGTAAATTAGGGTACAAAACCTGGTAATAAACAGACAGTACTACTCTGGCTATTTTTGACATACTTCACGCATTCATTAATTAATTCATTTTGTTTGGTGTAGTCCCTTTATTCATCTGGGGTTGCACCAGTGAAGTGAATTTTATACATCAAAAGTCGACAGAGCAGAGATTACATCCCATAATGCAGTTCATAACAATAATTTAATAAATAAAAAATATGTGAATCATGAAAAACAGAAATTTTTTAATTAATAATTTTTTTTTACAGTCTGTAATTCTTTAAGGTGTGTTTTGTATTCATTCTGTCTTTTAAATACGTAGAAAACACTATTTTGGGTTTTACATTACAAAATTTCACATTTATTTCAATGTGTTACTTGCTTTTTCTTTGTAACAGTGAAGTTTATGACCAATTTCTAGAGTGAAAATAGTTTTTACATCAAAGTCTAAATGAAAGACCCCTCCTCTGCTCTCCTCTCCTGGAGATTTAAGTTGATCTGGGCAGAAAAACACTTCAATGTCAGGACTTTGTCAGCTAGCCCAATTAGTCCCGAAGTCTTAAAAATTAGCAAAGGAAAAAAAAAGAAGCTGCTCAGATGTTGTTTACAGCCCAGTGTGAGCTCCGTCTTGGAAATTTGGTTATGGCTCTACGCCCAGGTTTTCCTTCTCCAGCACTCGGAAGCAGCAGGAGGAATCCCTTTTAAATCCTCATTAAGCTGTTTTCCATATAACTATGGCACAGCTGATTGAGAATTAATTCTCCTCATCTTCAATTTGCTTGATCGCGGTTGGCTGCTCACCTGCCTCGATTTTCCACGCTGATCTTTGAGGTATGAGGCTGCTGGGACGTGCTATGCAGGGCAATTACCAGAGGTTAAGAGCAAGGAGACTCGTTTATTTATTTTAAAAGGAAGGAACTTTTTGAAGGCCTGCATTTGGGTTGTTAACGTGATGTTGCGTTTTCACTGTCACACAAGAAAAAAAAGAGTAGAAATGATGATTATAGGCAGCATATAAAAATTCATTAAATAGTTAAACATTTCTTTGTGTCCCACACTCTGAGGAAGGTGTTGAGCCGAAATGTTTGTGATTACATTACTTAAGAAGTATGGATCATGGATTTTTTTTTCATGTACATATATATACATCAGTTCTGTCTTGTTTTAGAATAGCTGTTGGATATTCTACAATATCAGAACTCGTACAGTCTCTTCACCCTGGTGTATTACTCCACTCACATTGTGTGACAGTAGATAAATAAACTCACTACAGTTTGACAAATATTGCAGCTGTTGGACAACATTATGTACTTTTGAGGCTTTTTAGGCAAGAAAAAAGTGTAGTTGTTTAGATTGCAACTATGCAGTTTATTTATTAGGATAGTGCCTATTTAAAATATTTATAATTTTGGGACAGTGCGTCGGCGACCGCCAAACTGTTGTATAATTGCAATATCATACTATTAGCAGTGCGATATGGCTGTTTATCATCACCAGTGCCGATATATTTATATATATATATACATATATATACAGTATATATATATATATATATTAGGGTTAGGCCGATAGATGATGCCATTGTCCATTGCCAATGGCCAACAGACACCACTATGCTGAGCCGGCATTGCGATCCTCCGTCCTGCCCCATTGCAAATCCACTCATGAAAAATACACACTTAGACCCCGTTTACACTAATATGTCTTAGTTTTTAAAAGGCATTTTAGAACGAAAACGATCCACATCCACTCTGGCGTTTCACCTAGCATTTCTGAGCAGCCCACCTTCCACACTATACCACTGAAAATGCACATCACGTGACCACACAAATACACACACACTGTCATGCGCTTGAGACAGCGGGTCCAGGCAGTCAGCGGGTCAGTACACTGCTTCAATCTTTCGCTTTCAATTAGTAATTCACTTAGTCATTTTTGCGAAAACTGCAGATACTGTTGGTTGGTTCCTGTTGGTTGTGCACCTTTTTTACCAACCAAGTTTGTCGACTCCATTATAACAACACACATCACTCTGCCTATTCACGCCTATTCACGAGTCCCGCGGAAAAAGTGATTGGCAGGTGGTAATTTGTGTGTAACTTATCTTTATTCATTTATGATTTGGTTATGGGTAAAACAAAGACCATGCGTGTCAGGTAATTGAAAAAGTAGGCTAAATAATTAATTCGTTATGAATTAATTAATTATTCATAATTAATTCACCACCGCCTATGACGACAATGCCATCATCCATCGCAATGTTTCATATTAGACTATTAGACATGATACGATGCCAAATTGGTCGACATTGCCCAACCCTAATATATATATATATATATATATATATATATATATATATATATATATATATATATATATATATATATATATATATATATATATATATATTAGGAACACCAAATAATAACTATTAACAGTAAGGTCAGACTTTGCTTAGACAAAAGTAATTTAATAGAAATAATGTACAGTACACAATATAAAGTCATGGTGCAGTAGAAGAATAGTTAATTAACTTATTAATAAAGTCATCTGGAATGGCAAAGATGTTAGCGGGAAATCGTTTGGTATCATCTAATTTGGTATAACCGAATTTAAGTATCGTGACAACAAAGCATTTATAACGCATTTATAGAGTTAGGGTTAGGGTTAGGGTACAAACATTATTTGTAGGGTATTTTGAGCTAAAACTTCATATATCGGATTATAATATTTCTATACTATAACTATTCATATCAGATAAATTTCCATATATGAAGGAGGTCTGATCTGAGTCAATTGGTATCATGAATTTTTTTCCGCTTACATCTACGTCACCCATATCGGATCTATGAGAGAAAAAAAAAAATTGGGTCACTTGAAGCATGGGGTGTAAATCCAACCTTAGTAACCCCTCATATTTTCTCAAACAGACTTCAAACTACATAAATATAACTATTATTCTCAAGCAAATTATGTTTTACCAAAAAAAAGTATGTTTAGTACCTACCCGTTAATCAATAATATCTATTATTTTACATAATTATTACCATTATCTCTTTCCACTGGCCACCCATGCTGATTAAACCCAGTCTGGCATCACAAATCCACTTGTTTGGTCAACAATCCCAGCATCTTCGCAGGTAAAAGCTGCCGGTAATTTCACTGTCTGCAAAGCTCCTTCTGAAATGTAGCTATTACAGGCCGAATGACAGAAACACACTCTGGAAACCAAGGCAACATGCTTTCATACGCCTGTCAAACCAATCAAATGCCTCTCGCAGCGCTGTAGAAAATGGCAAGAGAAATGGTGATGATTTGAGAGCTCCCGGTGTGATCATTCAGCGTACGCTTGGTTTTCGACAGATTCGCAATGATGTCGTACTGTGTGCTTGCCAAACCTGGACAGAAAGAAGCTGGAGCCAAGATTGATCGGAATCAATATGAGACCAGTGCTCGTTTTAACCGGGTTTTGTTGAATTTGGCTTTTATGTCATTCACTTTTCAAGGAATTCACTTCGAATGATGCTGTTAAAAGAAAACATGTTATAAAATGAGATGAAATGGGTTTTATTGTTGGAAAAAAATATGCTTTTGAACATTTTTTTTTTTGTAAATTGTCATGTACATGTATGTATTTATTTATTATTTTATTTTGTAAGGATACTTACTGATTGGCTGAGAGCTCTTTTTAGCTGTGCAATATTCTGATATACAGTTGAAGTCAAAATTATTAGGCGTCCTGTGAAAATTGTATTCTTCTTCAAATATTACCAAAGTGATGTTTAACAGACCAATACAATTTTTACAGTATTTCCTATAATATTTTTTTCTTCTGGGGAAAGTCTTGTTTTTCTTTTAGTTTGGCCGGAATATTTGTTTTAAATTATTGTAAAGTCAATATCATTAGCCCCCCTTATTATTATTAACAAATATCCTGACTTATAAAAATACTCAGAAATTGTGACTTGATATATTTTAATAATTATAATTATAATAATAAAAAGAATTTATGACCAAAACAAAACATATTTATTCATAAAATGTTCATTCGCATGTCATACCAATATTAAAGAGCCCCTATTATACATTATAAAGGGTCATATTTTGGTTTTAAGGGTCTCCAACAACAGTCTAATATGCATATGCAAGGTCAAAAAACATTTTCATGGTCTTATAATGTGCATTTATTTTTACCTAATTATCCCAGCGACTCCCAAATGAATCGTTCAGCAATTCATTTGTTTCCAAAGCTCTCCTTAGCGTGATGCTAATCTGCGCTGATTGGACCGATGACAGCCTGTTGCGATTGGTCAACAGCGTTCAGCATGAGACAGAGTGAAATGCCCGAAGTAGTCAGAGTGCATAGTTTATGTGTGAGCATACCTGCCAACACTCCTGTTTTTCCCGGGAGTCTCCCGTGTTTCATCCGCTACACCCACCCCATTCCTCCCGGTTCAACCAGTTTTTGGATGGATTTTATGTTCTTCTTCGGTCTGATGCAAAGTAATTTTGTTCTGCATTACAATTTTATTGTAATGTTTTGAATGACAAAATAAAGGAAACTGAACTGAAACGTGTAGATTATAATGAACTGATTGGTGTATGTTTAAATTGAGCAACTTTCTGTATTACTTCCAATTAAGTAACTGTTAAATTTTATTAGATGAATGAAGTAAAAAAAGAAACATATCAGTTAAAAAAGCCACCATATATCGGATATTATCTGCCCTGATTTCTAAATATCGGCATCTGCATCAGAGAAAAACCCACATTGATCTACCTCTAGTGTGTAATCGGGAGGTGACGTGAAACTGGTGTGTGAGTGCAGTGCATAATGGGGCATGTAGTTCAAGTGAATGTCCACAAGGGCTACACCGCTGGTGATCCTATCAATTACATAGTCAAATTTGATTTTAAAAAATCCTAAACGTGTGCACTGATTGGCTTAAGAGGTAAAAAAAAATAAACATATCAGTTAAAAAAGCCCCCATATATTAGATATCGGCTGCCCTGATTTTTAAATATCAGTAGCTGCACTGGCCAGAGAAAAGCTCACATTAGTAAACTATATATTTATTTATTTAAATCTTTAACTTATGAAGATGTGAATGTTTAATCTGTGTTAGCAAGTCCGCTTTGACCCCTAAAAATACAATAGCTTATCCTTAGAAAGAAACCAGATTAAGAAATCTTCCCCATTTAAAAAAAATCCAATGACCCTCATTCCTCTCACTGGCACAGTCAGGTTTATCCGCACCAGTCGTCCCCGTATTGCCGCTCGACTGTGTCATAAATATCATTCCATCCTTGTCAGGGTTGAAAAAGCACCAGCGAGAGCTTAGCACTGCATTATTACCAGGGACTTACGGAGGCAGTCTTTTACACACACACACATATGCCTCAAGAGAAGCCCACTCTTGCGCTCCCAACTAATGTTTGTTTGTTTCTTTAACACGTTGTTGGAGGCAGGCCGGGGGTGCAGGCGATAAGGAAGAACTGCAAATCTCACCAGGCTCATGCAAGGTTTGCTTTAATTAGCGTGTGTGTGTGTGTGTGTCTCTGGCTGAATGCAGACACAGAGGGTCCCTGGTGTGTGCGACAGCGGAGAAGGAGGGATTGTTGTTTTTTTTTTCCTGATTCACAAGCGGCAGCTCCACATCTCCTTCATCCGCGTGTCCGCCCTCTGCTTTCGCTCAGTGCCGCTAATGAGAGCGGATTATGGGGATGCGAGATGAAAGGCCTGTCATTTCTCTGCTGACGAAGATCTGTGTGTGTGTGTGTGTTAAAGGTTTTATAGGTGTTCCCAGTGCACCAAAACCGTTTTATGTTTACAGGAGCAAAAGGGAGCTTTAACCTATTTGCAGGTAACCGCATTAAACATGCCCTCGCCCCCCCTTTGATTTGGACTCTCAGAAAGGCAACTTTGTGTGGATGTGATGCTGAAGGTTTTGGGTTTGGTAAATCATCCCTGTGGCTTTTTTTGCGCAGTTGGGAAATCTTTTTTTTTCTTTGAAGTGAAGAAGCAAGGCAACGCTGTCGGCAGATGCACGTCTGTCTGAGCGCCAGCCTCCAGCTCTATGGGATTTTATTTAGTGTTTTTTTGGGGGGTCTTTAAATAGCATTGAGAATACATTTTCACAGTTTCGCTTAAGCAGCCTGGAAGAGATGAGACCTGTTTGGTGTGTATAAGTGGAGGATCTGACTTTTATAACCTCTTTAAAGACTTTTTGAGAGATGAAGTCCATGTGCTTTTGTAATGTTCTCCAAGAAGAAATGAAGATCTGAAGTATGAAAATATTTAGTTAATTTCCTTCTGTAAACATTCATCTGTAAATATTCATTCGGCGTAGTCCCTTATTCACCAGGGGTCACCACAGCGGAATGAACCACCAACTGTTCTAGCATGCCCGTCCAGCTGCAACCAAATTAGTTTCTCCAATTCACCTATAGCGCATGTCTTTGGACTGTGGGGGGAAATCGGAGCACCAACACAGGGGGAACATGCAAACTGCACACAGAAATGCCAACTGATCCAGCCAGGACTCGAACCAACGACCTTCCTTCTGTGAGGCAACAGTGCTAACCACTAAGGCCCCGTTTACACTAATACATTTTCGTTTTAAAACACATACGTTTTGCTACGGTTACACCTGAAAACGGAGCTTTTTGTACACGCTGAAGAAGCCGTTTTCATTTTAAAATGCTGCTGCTACATGTTAGTGTGGATGGGGGAAAACAGAGACATTTGAAAACAGAGGCGGGGCTGCTTGTGGCTTTTTCCTCAATATTAAGTAGCCTAGACAAAGTTCAGTCTTGCATTCTCTCCTTGTAAGTTCAGACTTTATAAGTTTGATATGGAAAATAAATTCCAGAGGACACGTCGGGTAAATCTTCAAAAGGAACAGTGTACTTTACAATGTCGTTCGCATCCTCATCCTTGCTACGCTGTTTCACCTTCGTAACAATAAAATGAAAACATGATATAAGGAGCTGCCTATTTTCAGTTTGATATTAACTTAACAGACACCAAAAATGTTGAAGCGTCGTGTAGCTACATATTTATATGACCGTCATCTTCACTGTGTGCTTATTTATAACAAGACAGAGCCAAACATTACTGGCTCCTTTCATTTTCATTGAAAATACTAAACAAACCCTCTCTTTTGCTGAATATCAGTTTTAATAATCAATAATGGCCATTATAAAAGTATAACGTACAATAAGTTTATACATTATAGTAAATAATGGCAAGCAATCAGTCAGAATCAGTGTACGTGGTTACATTATTTAATATACTAACTTATCTTTGCGCTCAGCTAAAACACGTTACCTGAGAACAAGTAATAGATTCAAAAAACCAAAGTCAGGGAATATATCGTTAGATAAAGACAACAAGATGAATTAAATATCACGTTTAACAAATATAGTGAGATTAAATCCAGCGGTAGATCCTTGATGAGGAGTCTGACGTGCGCAGCTCTCATCGCTGCAGTGCATGCCAGAGTGTGTGTGTGTGTGTGTGTGGTCACGTGATACGCGTTTTCAGCGGTATAGTGTGGACGTAGAGTTGTTCTGAAACGCTAGGTGAAACGCTCGTGTTGATGCGGATCGTTTTCATTCTAAAACGCCGTTTTAAAACTAAAACGTATCAGTGTAAACAGGGTTTAAATCACTGCATTTTTACTTCACTAAAGTTTACCATTTTTTTTATGTTCTCCATGTCTGTCAGGAGCACTTTTAGCTTGGCATTAGTATAAAGTATAGCATAAATGAAAGTATAGTTCCTTGTCATATTGTGCTAGAAAATAGCTACTGTTCATTTTCTGTTTACAATGTAACTACAAAAGAGTCAAGCTTTAAATAGGGAAATTATTGAAACTCTTTTTTGAAGTTTTTGTGTGAGATGCTAACGGTCTAATCCGATTCAATGATTTATGCTAAGCTAAGCTAAAAGCGCTCCCGCCAGAAGTGGAGAACGGCTAAATGGATTCAAAAATGGTAAAACTGAGCCTATTTCCAAAATAAGTGGAGTGTTACTTTAATTTGGACAACTTTAGAGGCGATTTTCATAGCATTTTAATTTTTTGAAGCCTTAGATTCCAGATTTTCAAATAGACTAGTAATAGTATTTCAGCCAATTATTGTTTATTGTTTATTATCAATTAAACGTTTATTCAGTTTTTAGATGATGTATAAATCTTAATTTTAAAAACCTGACCCTTATGGCTTATGTTTTTGTGGTTTAAGATTATTCTGCTGTAAAATCAAAAAACAATAGTTTCATTACTCAAGTCAGTTTAGTCCCGGTTGAATTCATTTCAATCACTGTAAAGAGTATCAGTTATGTATTTTGTTCAAATATAAATTTTTCTGTAAACATTTGCATTATTCAGCTTTCTTTGTATTTAGTAATTAATGTTGATTCAGTTCAGTAACTGTGCAAAGTGAATCAGTTATTAATTCAGTTCATCTATAAGCAGCTCTACAGTCGTGTTGTAATTTGCATTCAAAATTGATTTATTTTAGTTCATGTATAAAGCTGAATAATTTTTAACTGTATCCTTTATAACAATTCTAGGACATATCTTGTGTCCTCATAATTAAAAATTTGTAAAAATCATACCTTATAAGTTCTTTTGACTCTCAAAATGTGCCATAGGTTTAGGGGTAGGGGTAGATTAAGGTCAATTAATAAGCATGTTTTACAGTATAAAATATTTTTGGCCTATGGAAAGTCCTCGTACACCATGTGTGTGTGGTTATTTGCTGCAAAACACGGCAGGCAAATACTGTAAAGAAACGAATAGCTTTTAGTTATCATTTCCCTAGTTGGAATAGTGATGGTGCAATTTTAATTGTGCTTATTTGCTAACATTTTTAGGCCTAAAATCTGAACGTAGGACTGGAAATTGTTTTTACAGGTGGGATTTTGTGAATTTGTGTATTATCACTCCATAATTCAGAAAATACAGTGAATAGACAGTAAAAAGATTAATAAAATATATAAGCAGGCTAGTTGTATATGATCATATCTCTCTGTAAACAATCTTTAGCATTTAGATATATAAATAAAACTGTGATGTTCTGAGGTGGAGGTTTATGAGAAGGAGAAAAAATATATACTATTTTCAAAATCGTTTGTAAAAATACTTACATTGTAGTTTACACACACTATTTGATAAAGAGGAAACAAAAGAAATGCTAAAAAAGTCAAAATTATGAGCCCTCCTGTGAATTTTGTTTTCTTTTTCAAATATTTCCCAATTTAAGTTTAACAAAGCAAGGAATTTTTCACAGTATTTCCTATAATATTTTTTCTTCTGGAGAAAGTCCTATTTGTTTTATTTCGACTCGGAAAAAAAGCAGTTTTTAAGTTTTTAATAAACATTTTAAGGTCAACATTATTATCCCCCTTAAGCAATTTTTTTTTCAATTATCTATGGAACAAACCATCGTTAAACAATGATTTGCCTAATTACCCTGACTTGCCTAATTAACCTAGTTAAGCCTTTAAAATGCACTTTAATCTGAACACTAGTATCTTGAAAAATATCTCGTAAAATATTATGTACTGTCATCATGACAAAGATAAAAATAAATCAGTATACTGAAAAAACTGCTCCAAATCACAAAACTGCTTAATGCATGAACACCCAGTGTTTCAGCCTGCAGTGTCTCACCTTAATAGCTCACTAAGGATGTTTTTTTTTAATTGTGTGTTTTATTTTGGCTCTGAGCTGCGGGCTCCTGGTGTGAGTGTTTAACCTTCAGTCGTCCTCCGGGAGCCTCTGCCCGTCCTCTGCTGTTTGCACTTTTCTCATTGAGGCCAGTCTTTTGCGATGGCATCTGAGTCCGGCTGGAGGGTCACACCCTGTGATTCCTGCCCTGTGAAGTTTATTGCCATGCTTAGATTTCCCGATTAGTCCACCTTCTGCGGGCTCTGCTTCCCCTGATGGTGTGACTTACGCTCAGATGCTTGATAAAGACGCCGGAGCCGGATGGATTTTTGCTAAGATCTGTCAACATGATTGACGGTACAGTGCAGGCGCTGCAAAAAATTATATTCATAAAATGTGCCAGAGCTATTGGACCAAATGCACCTTCAAGATATATTACTTACTTTCTAGTGTGTGTGTGTGTGTGTGTGTGTGTGGGTGGGTGGGTATGTACCTCAGTTTTGGGTTCACGTTTTATAGGTGTGTGATACAACAGGAATCACAATCAGCTACAGAACTGAAAAGCTTCCTATGATACAAAAGTACAACATAAATTTAATAATAATTAGTTAAACTTTATAATGGGTGGCACGGTGGCTCACAGCAAGAAGGTCGCTGGTTTGTCTGAGCTGGGCCAGTTGGCATTTCTGTGTGGAGTTTGCATGTTCTCCTTGTGTTGCCGTGGGTTTCCCTCCGGTTTCCCCCACAGTCCAAAGACATGAGCTATAGGTGAATTGAATAAACTAAATTGGCTGTAGTATATGAGTGTGTGAATGAGAGAGTGTATGGTTGTTTCCCAGTACTGGGTTGTGGCTGGAAGCTGTGTAAAATATGCTAGAATAGTTGGCGGTTCATTCCGCTGTGGTAACCCCTGATAAATAAAAAACTAAAGGTCTTTGCACACTGCAGTCTGAAACTCTCGTATGCATTTTTTTCAAATTCATATGCGAAAAATTTGTCACATAAACAAACCTTGCACACTGAATCCGATACGTATTAATTAATCCATTACGAAAAAACACAAAACATTTCAGAGTCAGTTTAAGCGGTGATAGTCTGTTCTCCTCTCTTCTCCAAAGTAGAAACCGAAAGCAGACCATGCTTTCTATTCTAATGTCTATGAGCATCTAAAAACGTAATTTTAATTTCACAGGACTTTTAAAAATGAAAAATTAAAGGATTATAATGTAAACAGTTGTTATGGTCTACATAAATATAAAGACTGGGACTTTGGTGGAATTCGACTTGTTCTGTAAATCGTCGACTCAATTTAAACCTTGCACATGAGGAGAACAATTTCCTCACTAGTGAAGTCTTCAATTTATTCACTTACAAAGGCCGCCATGTAAATAGCAACTTTATGCCCAAAACACGTCTATAACTCATTAAGAGGATTGGGACAACCCTTTTAGACCATGCTCTGGGCACACCAACAGTTTTACCCATCCTTAAAATCGCAAAAGTGAATTCGTCCTATGTCCTACTGTATGTCCCGGTCTATGTGCACCTGTGTTAGAGGCCAATGTCAGTCCCAACGCAATAGACCAATCAGCAGAACTTGGAAGCAGGGCAATCATAGTGAGGTTGTGTTTACAGTAGCCTGTTGGCATGACAACTCTTTTATGAGATGGCAACATGGCAGAGGAGGCACTTTCTGGAAACTTTATTTTTTGTGCTCGCACTTTTAGACACTTCCGTTATTTCCCAAATGATGTTTAACAGAGCAAGGAATTTTTCACAGTATTTCCTATAATATTTTTTCTTCGGGAGAAAGTCTTATTTGTTTTATTTTGGCTTTTTTAAAAACCATTTTAAGCAATATTAAGCAATATTAAGCCCCCTTAATTAACCTAGTTAAGCCTCTTGTGTCTCTTTAAGCTGAATACTAGCATCTTGAAAATATCTAGTAAAATATTAATAAATGTCATCATGGCAAAGATAAAAGAAATCAGTTATTAGAGATGAGTTATTGAAACTATTAAGTTTAGAAATTAAAATATTCTTTCCAAATATACATGAGGGCTAATAATTTAGGAGGGCTAATACATCTGACATCAACTATATCTATATTTATATATAATATATTGTTTGTGAGATGTGTATGGATGTTTCCCAGTGTTGGGTTGCAGCTGGAAGGGCATCCGCTGTGTAAAAAAATGTGCTGAATAAGTTGGTGGTTCATTCCTCTGTGGCGACCTCAGATTAATAAAGGGACTAAGCCGAAAAGAAAAATGAATGAATGAATATCGTTTGTGATGATGATGATATGCTTAACCCTTTTTTGTTTATATATTTTCTATTTTTTGTAATATAATCCCCTTCAGTATATACTGTAAGCCATAAGTGCATGCGAACATGAAATTAACGTTCAAATCCCCTGATGCTTAAAAACAGCATTCACCAGAGTTGTGAGAAGACCCAGATAAGCCTCGACCCTTAAATCGTTTTTTTAATTAAAAGTAAATATGTTTACAGCTTCAGTTAGCGATATTAAGCTGTTTATAAACCAGGCTCTTCTGAATTATGCAAATGAGCCTTTCTGTGGAATCATCTCCAATTAGAGGAAGATACTTTACATGCTTTTAAAGAAATATTTGGACATCATTTGACACTCGGCAATTATGGACCAATCTTACATCTTTACTTAGAAAAATTACTGAGAATATGTATATATGGTGGCTCAGTGGTTAGCACTGTCGCCTCACAGCAAGAAGGTTGCTGGTTCAAGGCCTGGTTGGTTCAGTTGACATTTCCGTGTGGAGTTTGCATGTTCTCCCTGTGTTGGCATATATATATATATATATATATATATATATATATATATATATATATATATATATATATATATATATATATACACACACACAACAGTTCTGTCTGGTTCTTGAATCTGATTGGCTTATAGCCGTGTTATATTCTGCCTGTAAGCGCACTCGTCCAGTCTTCGCCCACATACAGCTCGAGCACTACAGTTTGACAAATATTGCTGCTGTTGGACAACATAATGTACTTTTGAGGCTGTTGTAGTCGAGAACGTAGTTGTTTGGATTGCATCTATACAGTTTATTTATAAGGATAGTGCCTATTTTAAATATTTATAATTTCTGAGAGACAGCCTTTAGCCTGTCTTTGAGCAAAGACGGTTGATGATGTTCATTTACAAGATGGCGACAGAGATGGCATAATATGCCCTAAGAGAAATACAGCATAATTTCAAGCTACTGCCGATCAAATCATTATTAAACAGGTAAATTACTTTTGTAAGTCGCTCTCTCTCTTTTGTATGTTGTAGTGCTGTATTTATGCCACAGTAATATTGTGATCTCGTGATTGCAACAGAGAAATGTTGGGAAACATCTGTAGACTGATGGCATTTCATGATGTTTAACCTCATAATCTTAAAATATGAGCAAAATCACCTGTTTTGTCATCACTTTACACTTTATGCTAGAGAATCATTCAAATACTAGCTCTAAAGGGACGTTGGTGAATGAGCAACTGTTTCTGCTGTTCTGACGTCAGCTGCAATGTGAATGAATGACGGAATAAAGTAAATCCTCGTAAAAAGGTTATTTTAAGACTCATCGTGCTTTATTTTCTTTTTTATACACACGATTATGCTGTCGAACTGTTGTATAAACGCAATATCACACTTGTAGCAGTGTGATGTGGCTGTATATCATCACTGGTGGGACATTAAGGCACTCGGCCTGCGGCCTCATGCCACCAGTGCCGATATATATAAACATTTATAAATCTAAATGTAAATAAAACAGATTCTCAAACATCTGCATGCATGTATTTATATATACATAATAAAGATATAGAGTACACATATACAGTTGAAGTCAGAATTTTTAACCCCTCAGAATTATTAGCCCTCCTGTTTATTTTTTTCCCCAATTTCTGTTTAACGGAGAGAAGATTTTTTTTCAACACATTTCTAAACATAATAGTTTTAATAACTCATTTCTAATAACTAATTTATTTTATTTTTGCCATGATGACAGTAAATAATATTTTACTAGATATTTTTCAAGACACTTCTATACAGCTTAAAGTGACATTTATAGGCTTAACTAGGTTAATTAGGTTAACTAGGCAGGTTAGGTTAATTAGGCAAGTTATTGTGTAACGATGGTTTGTTCTGTAGACTATCGAAAGAAAATATTGCTTAAAGGGGCTAATAATTTTGACCTAAAAATGGTGTTTAAAAAATTTACAACTGTGTTTATTCTAGCTGAAATAAAACAAATAAGACTTTCTCCAGAAGAGAAAATATTATCAGACATACTGTGAAAATTTCTTGTTCTCTGTTAAACATAATTTGGGAAATATTTAAATAAGAAAAAAAAATCAAAGGGGGGCTAATAATTCTGACTTCAACTATATATTAAGGATATACCAACCTTTATTTTGGATGCGATTAATAACAAGTAATATTTACAGTAAATAATATAAATTATATCAGAAATAATATAAATTATACTGAATGTAAATTTTTCGTAAGTATCTGTCAAATTTCTCATAATTGTGCAAAAAAAGTTACAATATTAATCCTTAAGTTTAATTTTGACTCTAATTTGTTTATATTTAAAATAAATAAATAGTAATATGTTTTGTGTTGTAGATCTAAGATCATCTTCACCATCGGTGCAATGAAACGCTGTAATTAAATCTGTTAATGATCTCAGATCTGCAGTAGTGGACTGGCCTCTCAGGCACAGTGCTTTTAATTGGTTTAGATTCAGATCAGTCCGGCAGAAAGTTCTTTGTTACCTCATAAGAGCTCTGACTAATTAAAAGAGAGACCGGATGCACAATCCCCGAAGCCATGTTTAGCATTTTTTAAACCAAAAACACACTTTAAAAAAAGCCATCATGTTAGGCTGTTACGTAATGTCAAAATCTCTTACATTTCCTTTGTTTGCAGTTTCTAATTTTGTTGTGGAGATCTTAGAATATGTTCGCATCCGTCTATTTCTCAGCGTCAGCTCTTTCCTTACAGTGTCTGAAATGGTTTGATAAATAATACAGGCTGTGTCCAAAATCGCATACTTCCCTACTATGCAGTATGTGGAAAACAGTATCTGAGGTATCTGTAGTGTGTTCCAATTCATAGTATTAGAAAAACAGTAGGCAAGAAGCAACACAACTGAAGTGGGTAGGTCATGTGATAATGATTAATGGCAGATGTTGTGTGTCCGAAATCCATTCATACTACTCTCACGTTCACACTATATAGTGCATAGTTTTTTTAACAAACATGTAGTAAATTCAAATGTAGTACCTATTAGAGTAGCAATTTCGGACACAGCCACAGTCTCTTTACGCCTACTCTACTTTGATTGGTCAGATCAGGGCCCAGTCAGGTGTGATTGGTCGGCCTTCACAGTGTATGGTATCCAAACGTCCATTATCATGTGCAAATTTCAGCTCTTCCCCAGTAGTCCCACATGGAAAAATACAAGCAATTTATTGTAAATTATAGTTTTATAGTAATTTTTATAGTAATTTATTGTGTTATAGTAATTTTTATATAGTAAGTTATAGTTTTTGAACTATACTATACTGAATTATATTGTATTTACAACCCTTTGTTTGTAGTATTAACTATAATGATAAACTGGTTTAACTGCTCAACTCTACTTTGATTGGTCAGACCATGGCGCAGATCTGGTCGGCCATGCGCAGTGTATATTGGAAACCAACCCAACCAATCTGAATTTCAGCTCTTCCTCAGCAGTGCCGCATGAAAAAATGCTAGTCATTTATAGTAAGCTAGTTTTATATTGATTTTTAGAGTCATTTATTGTTTTTAAACCATAATATACTCAATTATATTTTATTTACAACCCTTTGTAGTATTAACTATAATGATAAACTGGTTTAACTGCTCAACTCTTCTCAGATTGGTCAGATCATGGCCCAGTCTCTTGTGATTGGTCGGTCTTCACAGTGTATGTTGGAATCCAAACTTCCATTATCATATCAAAATTTCAGCTCTTCCTCAGATATCCCACTTGGAAAAATATAAGTAATTTATTGTAAATTATAGTTTTATAGTCATTTTTTTACAGTCATCTATTGTTTTTGAACCATACTGTACTGAATTATATTTTATGTTAAATGTTAAACTGGTATAATTGCTAAACTGTGATAAATACTTTAGTATACCTTAGTTTTTACTACAGTAAACTGTGGTGTATTGTAGTTTAATATACTGTATTGCTGTGTAAAACTGTACAGTGTTGGGTATTTTGTTAGAATTTCTATAGTTGTTGTATTAACGTAGAAACTATATAATTTGCCACAACAAAATATTCAAATATGGTTCAGAACACTGCAGTGTTTACTATAAATGACTGCAGGCTTGTATTTTGTTCATGTGGGCTTATAAGCACAGAGATATGAACAGTAATAATGTTAGCCAATATAGACCATAGGCTGGCATTATGCAAATTTGTTGCTTTGAGATAAATCGGGACTCATTTTCAGTCTGTCTAGTTCATTCTGTCTTTTGGAAGACAATAACTTGATTTATCAGCATTTTAATGGTTGAAACTTTGCAAATCTTTACTCTTACATCCACAAACATTAATATTACACACTAGTGTACATTTTAAAAGTAATATCTGAAAAAAAAACTGTTTAATGTATAGAGATTCTTTACAGTTTATACTATGCTGTTTACAGAACATCAAATGCAGAACAACATTTGCCGATAACTCTTTTTAAAGGGTACCTATTATGCTCTTTTTTTACAAGATTTAAAATACAGTTGAAGTCCTGAATTATTAGTCCTCCTATTTATTTTTCAGCCCAATTTCTGTTTAAGGAGAGCAGATTTTTTCCACACTTTTCTAAACATAATAGTTTTAATAACTCATTTCTAATAACTGATTGATTTTTCCTTTGCCATGATGACTAAATAATATTTCACTAGATACTTTTCAAGACACTTCTATACAGCTTAAAGTGACATTTATAGGCTTAACTAGGTTAATTAGGTTAACTAGGCAGATTAGGGTAATTAGGTAAGTTGTTGTATAATGATGGTTTGTTCTGGAGACTATCGAAAAAAATATAGCTTAAAGGGGCTAATAATATTGTCCTTAAAATGTTTTTTAAAAAATTAAAAACTGCTTTTATTCTAGCCAAAGTAAAACAAATGAGAAAAAATATCATCAGACATACTGTGAAAATTTCCTTGCTCTGTTAAACATCATTTGGGAAATATTTAAAAAATGTAAAAGAATTCAAGGGGGGCTTATAATTCTGACTTCAACTGTAAGTCTCTGATGTCCCTAGAATGTGCATGTGAAGTTTCAGCTCAAAATACCACACACATAATGTTTTATAGCTCATTGAAACTCCCTCTTTTAGGCTCCAAATTGTGGCATATTTGGTGACTGTCGCATTAAATTCAAATTAGATTGTGCTCTTTTCAAAAGAGGGCGGAGCTATAAATGCCTATGTATCAGCATAGTGGCAGAGTCTAAACTGTAATGACAGATGGCTGCTTCTCACTCAGGGCTGTTTATGCTAATGAGGGAGAGATTGTCACTAATGGACGGAGCTTTCCCCCTCTGATGACACGTGAAAAGGGAGAATGTCAATCAAAGTGTTTCTACAGACTGTTTTTATCAAGTGTGATTATAGAAAATAAAATGACTTAATTTTTACCATTATAAGCTGGCTATATTCACACACTCTTGCCACACAACTGTGTTTAAACCTCTTATAAAAGTGATTTTTACATAATAGGCCCCCTTTAATGGCGTTCAGTTCAGCAAAGTACATTTTTACAGTTAATATTGTAGAAACCTAGAGCTGAAGATTACTAAAAATTGAAGTAACCAGGAATACCATTAAGCAAGTTCTTTTAGCGAAACTCAATAGATAATCGTTGAGATGATCCCAGTATGTCTTATGTATTTACAACCCTCGCAAGGTTAAGAACGAGGAACATCCCCTGATGTTTTTTTAGTGCATTTTTCAGGCTATTGAATTACGGTGATGTTGTATTTCCCTCCTGCTGGAAATTTGATGCTCCCGCTGTGGGTCAGTCTCTGCTCACTCTAAGGTTTTGAGGTCCTGTTACTTCCATGTGGTGGAAACATGAGAGATAATCTTTATGCAACACTTGTATTGGCCTCTCTGCCAAAAGCCAAAGGGGTCAGATTTTATAATTCAGTATACTTCTTTTTTTTTTTTACCTGGAATCCCATTGTAATGGTCTCATTGATATTTGTTCTTATTCTAGTTCAATCTATACAAAGTATATAATAATAGAGCCCAGACTTTTCAGTATCGCTTTATTTTTACACAGTTGATTGATATTTTTTTCTTTTGTTCATTATGCAACACAGGCTCATTGTGGATACGTACTCGTCTACATTTCTGGAGAGCATGAATTATGTAGCCAGAGGTATATATGGCTGCATTTCGTCTTCAAATAAAATTATACGGGGCGGTATGACACCACCAAAGACTTCTGTTCCTTTTAGCGCTACCAGCTAACCACTTACCTCCATACAGACCGCTTTTTCAGGTGCTACCAGTTTGCCCTGTAGCTCGCCACGTACACTGATAGACTTGGGACTCAGAGCGATGATGGAGTTTGAGTCCAACAAATAATAGTTCCAGAAACCAGGTTAAACAAAAAAAAGCAAAAAAGTTAATAAATAAACCACAGTCTGAAAACGAGGTGAAATCACACGACCTCCACTGCTTTACTTTTTCTAGATTGCTTATGAAAACACTATCAGTTGGGTTGAGGGAAAGAGTTGGCCTGGTTGGCTGAAGTGTATATTGCGCCCTCTGGTGGATTTGCAATAACTGCGGGCAGACGTACATCCTGTTAAGTATTTTTGATGTCTCTAGAAACATAGATCTGGGTATGTATCCGTAATGAGCCTGGGTTGCCATTATGTTGAGTCATGAGCCATGCAAGTTGACTTTTATTCCACAAGATTACTGTAAGGAGCTCACTATGAACAATCTAGTAATTTGTTTTAAGCTTTACTAACTTTATTAATGAATATTTTAGTTTCAAGTGGTGTTTGTAAACCGATTCAACCCATTAAAGAGAGAATAGCAAGGCATTTTGAAAATTGCAGCATCAAACATCATTTGTGATTAATTTTGTGACTTCTTATAACACAAAATAACAATACTTTGGGCATGAAAACACTAAGGACTAAAACTATTTAATGATTATTTACATCAACTGCTCTGTGAGTGCGATCAGCAATCAGATGTGGGTAGTAACGAATTACGTTCACTTCGTTACATTTACTTGAGTAAATTTGTTGGGTAATGTGTTCTTTTTGAGTACATTTAAAGATGTGCGCTTTTAATCTTTTAAAATTCGTAGTGGCAAAACTTTACTCTTACTTCACTACATTTGACGGCGTTCCTCCTGTCATATAGTATTAGATGCAATTCATACGACTTCTTCGCAAATATCGTGAGGCGCTGCAATGGAGTGGTTGTGTTGCGAGAGGTTGCTATGTAGATGCATCTCCTGCTGTTGGTTAGAGCGCATGCCTGAGTTGGAATGAATAATGGCTGACGGGTTTATCAGATCAAATCACCCGCGGACTCTAGCTACAAGATGTCAAAAAGAATCGTTTTATAATGCGATGCAGGTTGTACGTTAAATCGACATCGCAACATACATGAATTCCAGCTGCAACCTGAAAATACAAGTAGTGGGAAGTGTCAAAGTTATGCTTATTTGAACACTGTTAATGGTAATTTAATAACTATGGGCATTACTATATATATATAAGTGGTGGGACTACCACTTTATATATACCACTACGTTAGCTGCGTTAACGCGAGACTCTTGTCGCGTGATAAAAAAATATCGCCGTTAATCTACTCTCAAAGTTGGATTGGGAGCTGGGTCTATTCTACACAAGCTATGATGACTTACACCTTAACATTTTTGCGCGGATGTATACCTGAACGGTGAGCCGTCTGACAAAAAAGTGCCCTTCTGAATCAAATCAGCAAGATGTCTGACTTTAACTGCAGTTGGGCAGTTTCACTTTAACTCATGAACATTTCATTCATGCCCCGTGACAAACTGGAGTATTAAACACAAATGAGTAAGGACTGGTTGTGGAATTTAATAACGCATACCAAATGGAAAGAAAAAAAACGTTCGCATTTCACGATGTGTGAGTGTGTGTGCGTGTGTGTGTTTGTGCGTTGTCCTTTACTGACAGCCACGTGTGTGGATCTTGTCGGAAAATATAGCGAAAAGTCCTACATGACGGTAATAGTTTGATTGCGGTGTTTACTTCAATAATGCCACTAATATCTGCATACTCCACATGTCTTAATTCCATTTTTGTTTAGTTCAGTTATGACTTTAGTCGGATTAAGATGATCAAAAATCACTGTTTTGAGCTTATTTAGGCCTACAGTTCTAAATTCATGGTTAACTGAATAAACAGTTAGTAAACACAAGTACATCTTATTAAATATAACTTATTTTCATCTCCAATTATCATAGTAGAACCGTTTCACAAGCAGTTTGTGATGCTTTTTGGAAACAGGAGATAAGCCCCTGGTCTAATGCGCTACCTGGCTTGAGAAACTTGTTCTCAAAGACTTATTATTTGGGTAGCACACATATTCTGAATGCCTGCGGCAGAATTCAAATGAGCCATTTTAATCCAGATTAATCTAGATTAATTCCGAGATTAATCTAGATTAAAAAAATAAATCTATGCCCACCTGTAATATATATATATATATATATATATATATATATATATATATATATATATATATATATATATATATATATATATATATATATATATATATATATATATATATATATATATATATATATATAATTTGATTACTAATTACTTAAGTAATTTTTTTAATGGATGCTTTTTTACTCTTACTCAAGTAACTTTTAAGATTGTTACTTTTACTTTTAATTGAGTATAGATTTTGGATACTCTACCCACCTCTGTCGGCAATGCAAATGTGAATTTGTTGTGAATGTTACCGAACGATCACTCTTCTCAAATGTTTTTATCAACACTTGACTCGTCGTTCAGGAAAAAGATGACATTTGTTTGACTCTTACTGCATAAAGATCAACGTTGTCGCTGTACCATCTGGTAACTGGGCTTGTGGAATAAATTCACAGGTAACCGTCTGTGTATCCGTCACTGCGTCTTTTGTGCTGATCTGAGTTCCTCTCCACTTCAGGATGCACCGGGTGCAGGTGACTTTGTAATTGGCTCCGTGGTGCGAAGTGACTCACCGTATCATCGGCTGCTCTCCAGGAGTCTGGCAAAACCTCGGCGTCTCCTGCAGCTTCTCCTGCCAGGCTCCTGTCGGCAGCTCCTCTTTCTCAGGCCTGCTGAGAAGCTGAAAATATGCGAACGTGTGCAGATGTTTCTATCAGCACGGCTCTGTCAAACCGAGAGGCTTTTGAAGACAAACCTGTGTTTAATTGCCATTTAGCGTGAGCTTTTTCTGCTTAAGCAACTTGATATTCACTAATTGAAAGCAGAGCTTGTTGAGCCCACCATCTTTGTAGTCAGCAAATTTGACCTTATTCTCAGTACATGTTTCTGATCATGTTGTTGATGGGTTATTGCAGCAATATTGCAAAGTAAACCTAATGTATTTTGGCAGTTGTTTATTAAATATAGGAATGACATTGAGAAATTCATTTTAAAAAACTATTTTTCACATTTCAGTCTATTCCTGATGGAGAATGTGTTGGACACTAATGGGTTGTGAACTTTTGAAACTTTTTTTGACTATAATAATTTGACCTTATTTTTGACCTTATTGCCACAGCCATATCACCCTCCAGCTCAAGACCGGTTACTTACTGAAGCTAAACAGCGCTGAGCCTGGTCAGTACCTAGATGGGAGACCACACAGGAAAACTGGGTTGCTGTTGGAAGTGGTGTTCGTGAGGCCTGCAGGGGGCGCTCAACCTGTGCTCTGTGTGAGTCCTAATGCCCCAGTATAGTGAAGGGGACGTTATACTGTCAGTGTCTTTCGGATGAGACATTAATTCTGGTGTCCTGGCCAAATTCTCTCCATTGGCCCCTACCCACCATGACCTCCCAATCATCCCCATCCAAGTTCAATTTATTTATATAGCACGTTTCAAACTGCCACAAGGCTGCACAAAGTGCTTTACAGAGAAAATACAAACAAACGTATGTGCAACAATAACTGCAATAGGCACATACTGTAATATGACTTAATGTGAGAGAGTATAAAAGGTGAAACAAAAAAGCTGAAATTTTTCGCCTAATTCACAGAATTGGCTCTATCATTGTCTCCCGACTTCATCAATAGCTGGTATGTGGTGAGCTCACTGTCGCCGTTGTCCTGTGGCTGCCGTTGCATCATCCAAGTGGATGCTGCACACTGATGGTGGTGGTCTGGACACCAACCCTGATACATTTGGGTGTATGGCCATACATGATAAACGTGCTATATAAACACACATTACTTACTTACTTACTTACTTACTTACTTACTTACTTACTTACTTACTTACTTACTTACTTTACTTACTTACTTTACTTACTTACTTACTTACTAATAAAATAAAATTGTAATTTTAATAAAAATTAATAAAATTGGTCATTTTTTACAAGGCAGAAAATATATGCTTCAAATCCTTTTTTTTCTTCAAATTTTTTCATTAACATAGCTTTTCGGTTTTATTTAAATGTTAGTTTTTTTTAAGAATGCGTTTAAAGCAAATAAAAGGACAAATATTTTTAATCGGCAGTCTTTTTGTGTGAACTACTCAAAGACGCATCAATGAGGCTCAATAATAGGTCGCCGACACCTTGCAGACAAAAATCCAATAACTAGCATGCTAAATATTCTGGACCAATCGGCCGAATTGACCCCGGCTAGGGTCAGATGTAGTTATGAGCTTCCAAGTGCTGTTTACTATAACTTCAGCAGCTCCGTGCACGTGAACAAAAGTGCCAATCGCGGCGCTTCAAAACAAAAAAACGAGCATTTTTTTTCTTTAATAAATATTTCCCAAATGATGTTTAACAGAGCAAGGAATATTTCACAGTATTTCCTTTAATATTTTTTCTTCTGGAGAAAGTTATTTGTTTTATTTCGGCTAGAATAAAGGCAGTTTTTAATTTTTTTAAAAAACATTTTAAGATCAAAATTATTAGCTTCCATAAGCTATATTTTACGTTCGATTGTCTACAGAACAAACTATTGTTCGACTTGCCTAATTACCCTAACTTGTCTAATTAACCCAGTTAAGCCTTTAAATGTGAATTTAAGCTGAATACTATCATCTAGAAAATATCTAAAATATTATGTACTGTCATCATGGCAAAGATAAAAGAAAGTCAGTTATTAGAAATTATTTATTGAACATATTGGGCTCTGTTTTAACAATCTAAGCACAAAGTCTAAAGCACATCCACTTTTGCTATTTTAAGGACGAAAAAATACGCTCTGTTCCACGGCACATGGTCTAACAGGGTTGTGCTTATTCTCTTAATGAGTTATGGGTGTGTTTTTGAGCATAATGTACATTAAACCAATCAGAGTCTCATCTCTCATTTCCCAGTTGCGTCACACCATGGTACATTGGCTATTTACATGCTGGACTTTGTAAGTGTAAAAACGCTTTACTAGCGAGAAAACAGTTAAACAGACCATCTGCAGCTCGAGGATAAAGAAAGAGCCTCCTCCATTCAGCCTCTTTACTTTCTCTTTACTTTCATTCTTTACTCCTTTACTTTCGTAGATAAGGAAACAGTGTTGTACGCACTCCATTGAAGACATCCATTAGCCAAAAATTTGTTTGATAAAAAGCAAAAATTTGTTTAAAAAAAATTCATTTTTAATTTCCAGCAAATTAATAAATGAGGCATGGTGTGCACAATCACATTGGCGCCCTTTATTTAGTCACGAGGCATTAAACGATGACGGAAAACGCGAGCAAAAAACAGCCTTTAAGGTGAATAATTAATCAGTGCAAGTTATCTCACTGAAAAAATGTGTTTGTTTTAGTATTCTTCAACGAAAGTCGGATCACTTGCTTCTCCATTTGGAGTGGTGATCCGTCTATTGACGTCAACCCAAGCTCCATAGCAACTGTATATTAATACCCTCTCTAATCGTTAGTTTGCTATAAGCGAGTGATTCACTACAGAAAACCCCGCCCCCTACTTAATATTCCATTCAGTTGGAAGTACATCACCATAATAAAATTAATGTCTCCACAATGTAGTGTGAACTAGGCTTGAGTGTACTAATTTAATACCAGTGTCAATGTACCCTTAGTTAACTAGTAGTTGAATCATCACACACATGCAGACACGTGTTGTTCTCTCGATGACAGACTCCAACACACAAATCTATCTTGACAGTGACATATAAACACACAGCTGATCTGCATGTGGCCTGAAGTCAGAGCTGACAAAACTGCTGGAGCTGCACTGTTCAGTGTCAAGTGTCCTAAATACAGCAGCTGGCCTAATGTGTGTGTGTGTGTGTCACGAGCACAGGTAACTATTGTAGCAGCAGAACAATGGAGGCCCTGTAAACAGGTCGTGTCTGATGAAGAAAACACACAGCAATCTCCTCAAAGCATTCATCTTCATCAGAGCTCTTGTCTTCTGGAGGAAGTGAGGGATGCTGGGCAGAAACAGACAGATATATTACACTGACTCGGACAGGCTTCGGCCTTCAGGAGGACAATGGTCAAAAAATAGACACTTCCTGTCTCGTTTAATACTCTTTTCCTTCAGAGCTGTCTATTTTAGAGCTTTCCGTTTGCATTTCGATTCCTAGTTTCTCTCATGTTGTTCTTTAAACTAGCTTTAAACATTTTTATTTATTTATTTTTCAGTTTATTTATTTGTTTAGTTAGTTAAAAGCTATAAATGCACAGACATGTCATATTTAGTACTTAGAAATGTGATAGGCTGAATTAAAAATCCATATTCGGCTTTACTTCCTGTCTATAAAGGTGACTTACTACGGTCAAATAAAGGTATATTACAGGAATATTTAAAGGTCCCATGAAATTAAATTAAAGTTTTGTAGATATTAGCATCAGTATTGTTCATTTTTAGGATATCGATAAGCTAGTGCGCATCAAAACAGTGACAAAATTCACGATTATGAGATATAAAACAGTTGTAAACATGTCAAGCTTGTAGTCACTTCTGCCTATATTGATCAACGGTTTTATTCGCACGTCATGATTTTGCCAAGTATGATGCGATCCTGGATTAACACCTATGTTGATCATGGATCATAATTTTTGTTGGAAAAGGGAATCCATACCTATTCCCTATCCCTAATCCCAACCATAACTGTAAATTATTCTCAAAATCAGAGGGGAATTATAGATAACAATCATGTAGAAGTGCATAAACCTATCTCTTAATTCTGATTGGCTGATTGGAATACTCTTCCAGGATAAACATAGATGTTAATCCATGTTAATCTACATGGTGAAATCAGGTTGCCGGTTTTATTTACGTCACCTCATACTTCAGATTCTCTTCAAAGCTTGACCAATCAAATGCTTTCTAGTATCTGACATGCCCTGCCCCCTTCAAGATGCTTCTCACTTGATGCGTTTGAGCCTCAAACCACTCTCACTGGCAGAGCTGTGATAAAACAAAATGCTACTGGCTGTTTTTTTTTAAAGGGGAGGAGCTACAATATGTCCCACCCTCTCTTCATGTTTTGTTTGAGATTAAGGGTGTTTTTACGTCTGTGGTTCGGTTCATTTCGTCCGGACCAAGGGCAACAAATGATACATTGTAGCACTTTCTGCCGTCTTCGGGTGTTTTTCACACCACACTGATTGCTTTGGTGCGAACCAGTTGAAAAGAACCAAAATGCAGTCATGTGACAAAATCCACATCACTCATTGGCCAGATGTTGTTGAACGTATTTTCTAAACTGCTTTTCGATTGGTCAGAATTAACGTGTGGGAAAATGCCAATGGAACTCCCGCAAGTAAACAAACCGGGAGACACAAAATGTGGCGTTTTACTATGGAGGTACGACTGCGCTGGCTGATTATATCCCTGGTCATAGTACACTATATCGTTTGTACACATCACTTTAGACAATCTATACATTTCGAGAATGAAGTGCGGCTGCGGCTGGAATACAACATTTTAACGCATTGCAAACGGCGAAGTCGGATCGCAAGTCCCTTCAGGTGTGAATCAATTTAACTAAACTGCGACATGGTCATCTTCCAGAAATATTACCAACGATTCATCAGGTAATGATTTTCCCTCTCTCTCTCTCTGTTTAAAATTGTTGGTAAAGCTCTGTTAACAAATACTTTTCTTCCACACTCCATAATGCGCTACGGAATACGGCAGCTCGATTAGTCCAAAAATGCGCAGTACGTTTTTCGCTTTGGGTCTGTTCTAGTTTGGATCATGTTCTCACCACAAACGAACCACTCCAGGGTTTGTTTGAAAACGTACCGAGACCACCTCTTCAAGGAGGTCTCAGTATGCTTTTTTGGTCTGCTTTTGGTGCGCACTCGAGTGCGATTGCTACATTCACACCTGCCCAAACGAACCGCACCAACAGGGAAAACGAACTCTTGTGCAATTCAACCAAACTAAATAAGGCAGGTGTGAAAACATTTCAAACCACTTCAAGGGACCTTTAAGGTTACTCCTACACTAATCCAGATAAATTTGAAAATGGCGTTTTTGTCTAAATTGTCCACATTATTGTTTCATTTTTTTCCATCATCCACACTAAACTGACTGAAAATGCTTTCGTTCATGCACTGTGCAAGTGCGCAGAGGTAAGACACTTTTACCTACATCATATCCGCCTGCCTTTTATTTACTTTCCGTCTCTTTGAAACATGGCGGGAAATGTCACACCTGTCATCTTCTTGCAGCTGCCAGTAAACGTTCCATGTACTTTGAAGAGAGGCAATATGGAGCATCTACAAACTGACATTAATCTTTAATAAAGCTGTCAAAACAGACATCTGCTTTACCATGTCATCCTCCGTGTTAGCTGAATAAGTCACATGACTGCAACACATGACTAAAATGCGTCATCGTTTTCGAAAGCATCCATTTTCACAGTCCACACTGCAACATGAAAAACAATGCTTTCAAATTGATTTGCTTTGGAAAGTATTTTCAAATAGATACGTTTTTGTTTCCTAAAATGCCGTCTCAGTGTGCATGGACGGAAGGCCAAAATAAGGAGAAAAAAAGTCGACTAAAAGTTGAAGCTTTTGGACACAGCCATAGTTTAACAGTTATAAACACCAAGACAATGAGTTGTGCAAATTAGATTTGAGACTTTAAGCAAGACTTAAACCCCTCACCCCACCCCACCCAAATAACGTTGTTCATTTATTTTCCTTCGACTTAAGTCACTTATTTATCAAGAATCGCCACAGCGGAATGAACCACCAACTATTCTGACAAATGTTTTACACAGTTGATCCAGCTGCAACCCAGTACTGGGAAACACACTTACACTCTTACATTCACACACACTACGGCTAAATTAGTTCTTCCAATTCACCTATAGTGCATGTCTTTGGACTGTGGGGGAAACCGGTGAACATGGGGAAAACATGCAAACTCCACACAGAAATGCCAACTGACCCAGTTGGCACTTGAATCAGCTACCATCTTGTTGTGAGGTGACGGTGCTAACCACTGAGCCACCGTGCTGCCCACAAAAATGCTGTATAGCTTATAACATACCTGCCAACACTCCTGCTATTCCTGAGAATCTCCCATATTTCAGACCATCTCCCGCCACCCTCCCGTTTTGTTATTTCTCCCGGAAACTCCTGTAATTTCTACACCGCCCCAACACCTGGAGCAAGCTGAGTGTGAGTAAATGATGACTTAATTGACAAACCGTTCCTATAGAGTCCTTTTGACACAGAATACTGCGAGCTTTGAGTATTTTTAGCGACTACGCGATTACAAGGATGGCAGAGCTAGAGATGAAAATTACACCTGACTGCTTTCATCTCAAAAATGAGATGTCGCATACGCTATAGTTTGAAACTCATGAATATGAGATGAAAAATCCTCCCAACTCGCACAAAGCCATGGTAATGAGAACGTGGTGACATTTGATTTCTGAAGGCTCCCAGCCAGGCCCAAACTTTTAATTTAGACCTGAGTGATGGCGATCTTGTGAATATGCATATAGAGTGACTTTACAGGCATGTCTCTGTCAGGAGCAAATTTGCAGCATGTTTAATGAAAATCATCAGCAACCGTGGCTCTACAGTCATTTATTAGTGACAGCAGAGTAATTTCAGTGTCATTTGCGTGAGAGCTGATTTCATTAAAAATGACGTTGAATAGACAAATTCTTGACATCTGGAATCTGGAAGAAAAAATAAGCAGTTTTAAAGGTGAAGTGTGTGATCTTTGTGCCACGAGCAGCAGCTAATAAAAGAGCAAAAATACAGTTTTGAACATTATGTAAAAGTGATAGCATTGTCCTGTCTCAAACATACAATAATATACAGTTAAAGTCAAAATGATAACCCCAAATGATTTTCCCAAATGATGTTTAACAGAGCAAGGAATATTTCACAGTATTTCCTATTATATTTTTTCTTCTGGAGAAAGTTATTTGTTTTATTTCGGCTAGAATAAAAGTAGTTTTAAAATTTTTTTAATAAACATTTTAAGGTCAAAATTATTAGCTCCCATAAGCTATATTGTATGTTCGATTGTTTACAGAACAAACTATTGTTCGACTTGCCTAATTACCCTAACTTGTCTAATTAACCCAGTTAAGCCTTTAAATGTAAATGTAAGCTGAATACTAGCATCTAGAAAAATATCTAAAATATTATGTACTATCATCTTGGCAAAGATAAAAGAAAGTCAGTTATTAGAAATTATTTATTAAACATATTGGGCTCTGTTTTAACAATCTAAGCACAAAGTCTAAAGCACATCCACTTTTGCTATTTTAAGGACGTAAAAATACGCTCTGTTCCACAGCGCATGGTCTAACAGGGTTGTGCTTATTCTCTTAATGAGTTATGGGTGTGTTTTGAGAATAATGTACATTAAACCAATCAGAGTCTCATCTCTCATTCCCTTTGAGAGTCAGTTGCGTCAAACCATGGTACATTCGCTATTTACCTGCTGGACTTTGTAAGTGTAAAAACGCTTTACTAGCGAGAAAACAGTTAAACAGACCATCTGCAGCTCGAGGATAAAGAAAGAGCCTCCTCCATTCTGCCTCTTTACTTTCTCTTTACTTTCATGCTTTACTCCTTTACTTTCGTAGATTAGGAAACGGTGTTGTACGCACTCCACTGAGACATCCATTATCCTACATATTTAATTTCGTTTGATAAAAAGCAAAGATTTGTTTAAAAAAAAAATTTATGATTTTAAAAAGGCATGGCACCCAACCTCACCCCTAAACACAACCGTCATGGGGGATGAGCAAATCATACAAAATTGTATGAATGAAATGGTTCAAATTCATACGAATTAGCCACTAAATCAAAATGTTACAAAATGCCATGAAATAGCGTTGGAATAAACTGAAAAAAGCCCCACTAAAGGAAAGAAGCGGATTTTACATTTATGTACAAAATAATAATTTTTGTAACATTTTAATCCTTTAAGTTTTTCATATGTAAAGATATTTTATGTATTGCTGTACATCCTGTGTGTATTAAGCAATGTGTACTGTTACTACTGTTACTAATTACTATTACTAATGTTCACAAAGGCACATAACTAATACGCTCTGTGCTGGACTTTATACCAGCTTTTAGTTGGTCAATGGCTCGGTCTATTTCAGTTCCTCAAAACAGCAATGCACCAACAATGCACCTTAACACACCTCCTTTTTAGTTCACAAAGTGGCGCAAATAGATTTGCTATTTAAACCACATGGCACAAAATGTGAAAATTACAGTTGCGCTGGTCTGAAAATTGCAACAAATCGCGCCAAACACATCTTGCACCTTATTGCGGCAGGTGTATGATAGAGGCCCTATATATTTAGAAAAATCTTCCTTCTGTTAAACAGAAATTGGGGAAAAATATTCAGGTGCGCTGATAATTCTGACTTCAACTGTAAATATAACATATATATAATGCTATAAATCTTCTTCTGATCGAATTTCGAAGGCAGCATTGATGTGTTCTTTACTGCCTTCATTACTACAACAAAACACACTGCATCAAAGGTAATCCCCCCCCCCCCCCCCCCCCTCACACAAAATGAAAAGGAAATGGTAACTGGCACTTTAAACATGGTAATTTGATGGAATATAAAGAAGACACAATACACACACTTCCTCTTAAGCCTTGTTTAACCCAGAAACTTTTTAATTAATCAGCGCATGCATAATTAATGGCTCTTTAATGCCTACTAGGCTAGACTGCTCATTTTTTGTACATCTTTCTCTCTTGTAATCAGTTGTAATGTGTTTTTCCGGCTGCTGGAGTGTTGCGTTTGACCAGGTTTGACCAGCCTGCGTGTGTGTTTTGCGTGTTAAATGTCTAGCTTTAACGTTGATGTGATTAATGAGTGTGGAAAATGCAGGGCACGTGGTGTCATAACAACAGTTAGCAAATCCCCATATGCTTCATGGACATGAGGGACAGCGGCGAACTGTACTCAATGTTTTATAAAGAAGCCCAAGATGAGAAAAGGGCAAGAGCGAGACAGAGCGGTGAATACTAAACAGAGACTGGCTTTTAAGCTGGATCCCATTTAAATTGAAAAAGAGGGAAACAAAAAAAAAGAAGGAAAAATAAGATCTTGTAAGATGTGCTGCCATAAGGAAGTAATTCAAAGAGATAAAATGGATTAGTCACTGCTTTTATAAAAGAAATGGTGTCTTTTCTTGTTTCGCTGTTTGATGATATGCTTTTGCAAGTGTGTGTGTTTTTTTCGTTCTCATTAAAATTCAGCTCTTTTGTCTTCGTTTCTGCATCGCTAACATGAGAGAGCGTCTGCTTTTAGTTCTGAATGTTTCTGAGTGTGGAGGTATTGATGATCAGAAACCCAAATTTGCATTCTCTTTGTTGTTTTTTAAAGGTCAAGAAAAAAAATGTATAAAATCAGACCTGGGACTGCTGCAACTTTTGGCGGTCTAATCTAATTCTATAAGGCAAGGTGTATGCATGATAGGTCATGTTGTTAAGGGGGTGGAGGGGGGGTATCATCCAATTTCTGCATTCAGAGTTATTCACAGTGTTAAAGAGTTAGATTTTCATGAAAATGATAGATTAAGTGCTAAAAATATTTACATATATGACAGAGTGTTTCTAAAAGGCGACCGTTCAGAGGAAGTTCACCTGATTCTGCATGTAGAATCACTATCGGCTTACTGTGTGTAATGACATCAGAGGTGAGGATCCAAATGCAGCTTTATTTTGGGAGTCATACAGGTCAAAACAGGAACAGACAGGTGCATGAAGGTAATCCAGAGAGTAATCGTTATAAACAGGTGGACGAATGGTAGGGTTGGCTGATGCAAAACTGAAGTTTCGACACAGCGTCGAGATCCCGAAGCGCAAGCGCATGATTCAAAACATCCAAGTCATGTGATTAAAGTGATTCGAAACTCTCAGGTCACATGACTAAAGTGATTTGAAACAGCCAGGCCATGTGACTGAAGCGATTCGAAACACCCAGGTCACATAAAGCGATTTCAAACACCAAGGTCATGTGACTAAAGCTATTTAAGACACCTAGGTCACGTGACTAAAGCGATTCAAAACACCTAAGTCTGGTGACTAAAGCTATTCAAAACACCCAGGTCATGTAAGTGAATTGATTCAAAACTACCAGGTCACGTGACTAAAGCTATTCGAAACACCCAGGTCACGTGACTGAATTGATTCGAAACACCCAGGTCACGTGACTAAAGTGATTCAAAACACCCAGGATACATAATTAAAGCGATTTCAAACACCAACATCACGTGACTAAAGCTATTTAAGACACCTAGGTCATGTGACTAAAGCGATTCGAAACACCCAAATCACGTGACTAAAGCTATTCGAAACATCCAGGTCACATGACTGAATTGATTTCAAACACCAAGGTCACGTGACTAAAGCTATTTAAGACACCTAGGTCACGTGACTAAAGCAATTCAAAACACCCAGGTCATGTGACTGAAGCTATTCGAAACATCCAAGTCACGTGACTGAATTGATTCGAAACACCCAAGTCACATGACTAAAGCGATTTGAAACACCCAAGTCACATAATTAAAGCGATTTCAAACACCAAGGTCACTTGACTAAAGCTATTTAAGACACCTAGGTCACGTGACTAAAGCGATTCAAACCATTCAAGTCACGTGACTAAAGCTATTCGAAACATCCAGGTCACATGAATGAATTGATTTCAAACACCAAGGTCACGTGACTAAAGCTATTTAAGACACCTAGGTCACGTGACTAAAGCAATTCAAAACACCCAGGTCATGTGACTAAAGCTATTCGAAACATCCAAGTCACGTGACTGAATTTATTCGAAACACCCAAGTCACATGACTAAAGCGATTTGAAACACCCAGGTCACATAATTAAAGCGATTTCAAACACCAAGGTCACTTGACTAAAGCTATTTAAGACACCTAGGTCACTTGACTAAAGCGATTCAAAACATTCAAGTCACGTGACTAAAGCTATTCGAAACACCCAGGTCATATAACTGAATTGATTCGAAACACCCAGGTCATATAATTAAAGCGATTTCAAACACCATGGTCACATGACTGAAGCGATCCGAAAAACCCAGATCACATGACTAAATGATTCGAAACACCCAGGAGGGGATTTGTCACCATCCTGGCTGTCATTTTGTTGATTTTTATAAATATTTGCAAACTAAATGGATTATTAGACATATTTGCATGAGCAAATCCCTCTGTGGTAACTTAGAAGTACTGTGAAAATGGTATGCAAATGCTGCTTTGTTTACATTTTGTATGTGTGCAGCACTAGTTCTGGTTTATCTTTGTGGACTGACAATACAGACTAATACTGCCACTTGCAGTTGTGGAGAGAAACATCCTCTCACATAGTCACAGAGCACACATTATTATATCAGTCTGTTGTCATCCGTTTGGTGTGTTCACGCACAACTTTTTGGTCCAGACGGGACCAGAACCAGAGACACTTTTTATCACCGTAGGTTTTTGACGTTAGATTGGCTTAGCAGACTGGCTTATCAAACTTCCGGACTTTTTTGAACATGGCCTTATATGGCCACTTCTCATGGTAGAGCTCTCTGGAGGGAATCACAAAGCTGTTTTCCCTAATAAACAATTAACTTTTAAATTATTTTTAAAGAAAATATACTATATATGCAGTACTATATTTTTTATTTTTATTTATTACACTGTTTATTTAAAATTATTACACATGCAATCATTATTATTAAAGCTATTTTCAGTTTTAGCAGCAATTATAAAAATATAATGATTATAAGATTAACAAAAAATGCAGTATATATTAAATAAAATACATCTTTTAATTTTATTTATGATTTTAATAATAATAACATTATCAATCAGTGAGTTATGTTCAGTGTTTCTAATGCACAATCTGCATTTATAATAAATATTTCAATTGAGTAAATATTTTATTTAAACTAATAATACATCAAATTTTTATATTTAAATGAAAAAGCTTTTAATGATTAATCTTTTTTATTTAATTATTATAATTATGGTCATTTAGTTAAAATATTTATGGCTTAGTTTCTTTTCCATGTGATTTGTAATGTTTTTATATTCATATTAATGCATATATTTATCATCACTATACATTTTAATGCAGATTTATTATCGTCATCCATGTCGTTAACTATATGTCTTATTTAAAATAACTGAAAATAATTATATAAATAATAATAATAATAATAATAATAATAATAATAATAATTATTATTATTATTATTATTATTATTACTATATTATATTATTATTATTATTGTTGTTGTTGTTATTATTATTATTATTGTTATTATATTATTATTATTATTATTATTATTATTATTATTATTATTATTGTTATTATTATTATTATTATTATCATCATCATCATCGTCGTCGTCGTCGTCATCGTTGTTGTTGTTGTTGTTGTTATTATTATTATTATTATCATCATCATTATTATTAGTATTATTATTATTATTATTATTATTATTGTTATTATTATTATTATTATTATTATTATTATTATTATCTAATTCAACCCCCCCCCCCCCCCCTCCCTCTTTTATATCCTGGTTTTTAATACTTGACATTTAGATCTGCTGGTATTTCTCATGAATTCTGTGTCATTTATTTTTTTCCTGAAGTGAAGTGTTCTTGGACGTCTTGGTTCATGGCCATTTTTTTGCTGCTGAAGTGGTTTGGGATGATGGTGTCATCTTTATCCATCATATCCTTATATTGGCCTCACCTTCAGCCATTTCCCTGCCCATAGTCTGTTATTTATAGTCACAAACAAAGGCATTAAAGGCACAAACCTGCAGTGAAAGACACTCGTGAGACTCTTTAGTCCTTGAAATTTTGAACTGTAAATTCCTGCATTTTTCTTTCTTTTTTTTTTTTCTTCATCGACTCAGACTGCGATCTACAAACGGAGCATTGAAAATCCACTTTGGGGAAGCTCCTGTGATTTGTGCAATGGTTCTATGCAGTAGTTTTATAAATAGCATTGCCTGCTCACTATTTTTTAAAGTCCCAGTGGTGCTTTTCTCTCTAAACTGGTGCATGCTGTCACTTCACATTGCAGATCACTGCATTCACACTGCATCTGCACCGTCTCAAACTCTGTTCTCTCTCTATCTGTTTTCTTACAGCTTGATTGAGGCCTGACAGTGGTGATGTCACTGCAAAGTAAGTTGAATCATCAAAGAATAATTATTTTTATAGTAATATTGTGTTTTTCACTGACTTTTTGTTGTTGTACATGTGCAGTTCCATGTAGTTAGATGTAGAAGCCTGAGACCACCTGTAATACATTAGGCATTTAATCCAAATAATATTATTGTTACATTTTATATCAAAATTATTGTTACATATATTAAGTTAAATGGTTCATTTTAATGGAGTTATTTATATTATAAATCTAAATCAATTCTAAATTACTATAAATAAAATCAATAATTGTTTTTAATAAATTAGAAATAATATAAAACAAATTATGATGAAATACAATATATATATCGCACTGCTACCCGTGTGATATTGTGTTTATACAACAGTTCGACGGCATAATCGTGTGTATAAAAAAGAAAATCTAAAGTCTAGAGTCTAAAAACTCTTTTGTATGAGGAACTACTTTTTCCGCCATTCATTCACTTCTGCAGCTGACGTCAGAACAGCAGAAACCGTTACTAATTCACAAACGTCATTTTAGAGCTAGTGTTTGAATGATTCCTTAGCATAATGTTTAAAGTGATGACAAAACAGGTGATTTTGCTCACATTTTAAGATTTTAAGGCTGAACAGCATGAAATGGCATCAGTCTACAGAGATTTTTCAGTATTTCTCTGTTGCAATTGGAAGATCACAATAATTAACCCTGAAAAAGCCAAAGCAAAGCAAACACTACCAGATTGCTGTTGTGTTTGCTATGAGCAAAAGCGCTAAACACATATGGGCATTTCTTCTTTCTTTCTATTTACTGAACTAGTCTGCATTAATGAAACAGAAGAAACAAACAAATGGCTAACCAAAAAGTATACAAAGTACACAAAATACATACATTCCTGACATGTGGGTACCATCTCACACTCAATACACTACAATTACTATAGTATAAATACAGCACTGCAACATAAAAAAAGAAAGAGTTCGACGTTAGAATGGTAATAATGATTGAATCAGCTGTAGTTTGAAATTGCATTGAGTTTTTCTTCTCTAACGCCCCATTCACACGGGGCTTCAGCGTCAACGCTTGACAGAGGGCGTGTCTGAAGTTGGGGCTGACGCTTCCGTCGGCGCTTGAAAAATTGAGCAAGTCCCAACTTCTGCAGCGAGCAACGCCTCTGAAGCAGCGCCGATAGATCCATAATGCAGTTCGGCAACGCCTGACATCACCTATTCAAAGTGAATGGGAAGCGTTGAAGCTGACGCCTCGTGTGAATGGGGCATAAGGGCTTATTATGTGCTCTCTGTCACCATCTTGTGGATGAACAACATCAACCGTCTTTGCTCTGCTCAATATGACATGCTGATGGATGCACTGAATCTCCGAAATTATAAATATTTAAAATAGACACTGACCTTATAAATAAACTGCATAGTTGCAATCTAAACAACTACATTCTCACCTAAAAAAGCCTCAAAAGTACATTAAGTTGTCCAACAGCTGCGATATTTGTCAAACTGTAGCGAGTTTATTGATCTGCTGTCACTCTATGTTTGCGGAGTAATACAGAAGTGTGAGGAGGCTGTACAAGTGCTGTTATTGTTGAATATGGAACGGCAATCAGCCAATCAAATTCGAGAACGAGATAGAACTGTTGTATAAATAAATAAATAAATAAATAAATAAATATGTACAATTATATTGTGGATGTGCAAAATCAAATATATTTAAACATTACATTTGAGTATTGATAAATGATGCTTAAAATAAAGGTTTGTGTGTGTGTACATATTGTTTATATTTATTATGTAATTATAAATACAAACAGATAAAAGTATAAACATACAAAAATATACAAAAATAAATATGTAAACATATATTTTTAAAAAGTTTTTTTTATTTTATTAGATATGTATAAGCATGAACAAAGAAATACTCAAATATATGCATGCATGTATGAATTTATATATAACTATAATAAATATGCACACATTTGCACATTTTGTAAAGACTATATATATATATATATATATATATATATATATATATATATATATATATATATATATATATATATATATATATATATAATGATTAATCTCATCATTCATCATCGTTCTCAATCACAATTAATCTCATAACGATTAATCCAGGGGTCACCAACCCTGTTCCTGGAGAGCTCTACCTTGCTGCAGAATTCAGCTCCAACCCTGATCAAACACACCTGAACCAGTTAATTAAGACCTGAAGCAGCACTTGATGATTACAGGCAGGTGTGTTTGGTCAGAGTTAAGCTGCGGTCACACTAGAGTTTGAGCTTGCGAAATTCTGTCGTCCGGCGCTGCTTTGATCCTCGATTGGTCTCACGCAGTCAAGTAATGCGTTTTAACAGGTCAGAGTTCACCAAGCTTGAACTTTGCAACACAGCGACCTGTGAAACCTGTCGCAGATGCTTGCGTTTCCGGTCTGCCGCATTCTCTTGCGTATGAATGGAAGTCTATGGGGAGAAAAGTGCAGTGTGACCGCAGCTTTACAACTGAAATATGCAGAAAGGTAGAGCTCTCCTGGAGCAGGGTTGGTGACTCTTGATCAAAACTACTCTAATCTCATCAATCTTAATTACAAATATACACACACATTAAATATATGTATGTATTATTAATCTGAATTATAATGTAACTGTATGTAACATTATATATACAATGTAAAATTATACCAAATATGTGCATAAACAATTACAATCTTTCAATTGCAATAATATAACATATATGAGCTGACATTGAGTGCTTGTACCAGCATTGACTGCTGTTTTCTTCATCAGTGAGTGAGGCTGATGGAGCAGTGAAGGTGGAGGAGTGGCAGCAGAGCTTCTACACCGCAGACTCAGGCATTCAGTCTGGAGCCACAACCATCAGAGATGAGGACGAGTCTGAGAGCAGGAAGTACAGCGCTGGAGAGAGCAGCGCAGGTGACAGAGGCACTAAACTAAACACACTTACACCATAGTCTTCACTAGGGCTGCCACCATTAATAAAAACATCCCTGCAAAAAAATACAGCTTAAACCAGCCTAGGCTGGTTGGCTGATTTTAGCTGGTTGACCAGCCTGCTTTTAGAGGTTTTCAGCAGGTATGACGATTCATTGTCTAAGAAATATTCGGAATTGATAATTGTCTGGAGCTAATACATGGTCAAATATGAACATATACTGTATGTAAAATAAAGTCCGCTTGAAATCACAATTTACTTTGTTTATTTTGCCAGTTCACATTGTTAATCTGAAATGTTTGTGAAGTGCTTTGAAATGTCTTGAAGGGGGCGGGGCATGTCAGATTCTAGAGAGCATTTGATTGGCCAAGATTTGATGAAAAACCCAAGTTCAATTCGCAGGCAACGGCCACAAAAGCCAAGGCGCCAAAATGGAAAGACGTATGCACATCACGGTTGTTCAGCTTTTACTGACTCTTTTGGTTTTTGTAACATAGAGAGAGCCACTTGTGTCTGTGAATGTCATAAAGACTAAAGTTTGTTGTACAGTTGGCGGTTCACTTCCATCAATTTTTGCAGTAATACTGGCAATTTTTTACAGTATTACTGGCAATTTTTACAGTATTACTGGCAATTTTTTACAGTATTACTGCCATTTTTTACAGTATTACTGGCAATTTTTACAGTATTACTGCCAATTTTTACAGTATTACTGGCAATTTTTTACAGAACAACTGACAATTTTTACAGTATTATTGGCAATTTTTACAGTATTACTGGCAATTTTTACAGTATAACTGGCAATTTTACAGTATTACTGGCAATTTTACAGTATTACTGGCAATTTTTACAGTATTACTGGCTTTTTTTTACAGTATTACTGGAAAATTTTTACAGTATTACTGGCAATTTTTTACTGTAAACCTGGCTAATTTTACAGATTTGCTGGCAATATTTTACAGTATTACTGGCAATTTTTTACAATATTACTGGTCATTTTTACAGTATTACTGACAATTTTTTACAATATTACTGGTCATTTTTACAGTATTACTGTCAATTTTTTACAGTAATACTGGCAATTTTTTACAGTATTACTGGCAATATTTACAGTATTACTGGCAACATTTACAGTATTACTGGCAATTTTTACAGTAGTTCTGGCACTTTTTACTGTATTACTGGCAATTTTACAGTATTACTGGCAATTTTTACAGTATTACTGGCAATTTTTACAGTATTACTGGCAATATTTACAGTATTACTGGTCATTTTTACAGTATTACTGGCAATTTTTACTGTATTGCTGTAAAATTTAGAAGTGCACTGTAAATTAACGATTACCATTGTGCTGAAATTTTACAATAATTATTAATTTACATTGCGCTTGTACATTTTTTTGTCATACTGACAATTTTTACAGTATTACTGGCAATTTTTTTACAGTATTAAAATGTGCAGAGCTGGTGGAAAGTGGTTGAGAAACACTGCGTTATTTAGTACTATTGCATTCATATCAGAAGTGAACCGGACCAGAGTTCGCATAAACCGTATCCCGGGCCACCTCTTTCTAGCAAACTCGGGGGAACTCGGTGGGTGCGTATGAGTGCAGAAGACATCATTCACACTAGCAAAGCTCACCATACTTCGTTTAACAAACCTATGTGCAGACCAAAAGAGCTAGTGGGAAAGCTCCATATTGTCCCAAAAATACTTGTGTTGTTTCAGCTCTTTTTAAAAAAGTAGTTTAAACAAGTAGCAAAAGTTATTTTATTGAGTGTATTAATAAAAACTACAATACTGTCTTTCATTAAAACACCACACCAAGCCTTTTTTTCTCCCTTTTTGCTTTAAATAAAACTTTGCAATGTTATGATTCATCCCACAGCTGGTTAGGTTGTGTAATGATGTTCTCCGTATTGCAGAAAAATACGCTACTAAAAGAGCAAGCGGTCACTAATGAGCTCTATTAGAGTTGTGTGTTAAAAAAGTGTATTGTCTCCATAAGCATATGCATTAATGACTCAGAGAATCCGGTCGCTTGATTAGTTCAAGACGGATATTAAATAAAGTAAAGCTGTTTTTTCCCCCTCATTATTATTAGGAGTTGTCATGGTGCATGTTCTCCATATCTGTGGATTTTAAAATAGATTCCTCACCATGGCAGCATATGTGCTGGTGCGGGTTTGGAGGAAGAAAGCTGCAAATTTATTGTCCGCCCAGAGCCAGTGACATTTAGAAACTCATCCAAACACTCAGTGCAGCAGGTTCACTTTTTACAGCAAGAGCGTTATTGCTATCACAACAGACCCTCTGAAGACCCCCGCTTCGTGCTTCCAGCATTGACTGCACTTTATTCAGAGCGTCACCATCACCGCGCAATCCCATCATGCCCTGCTCTGCTTCTCTGTTCTGTTATTAAATGCGCCCCGAACCACATCCCTTTGAAATATAGCATGATGTGATGGATTATTAAAAATGATGGCGTTTTATAAATGTATCCTTCCGACATTGAATTCTGATTGGATGAGCCCCAGTCAAGGTCTTATAGGCTAAAATATCTGAGCTCACCTGCAATGACATGGCCATTTTATATTAATGTCTACATACACTGTAAAAAATGCTGTAAAAGGTACAGTATTACTGGTAATTAAGGAGGCGTCATGGTGACACAGTGGGTAGCACGATCGCCTCACAGCAATAAGGCCGCTAGTTCAATCCCCGGCTGGGGCTTTGCATGTTCTCCCCGTGTTCGCGTGGGTTTCCTCCGGGTGTTCTGGTTTCCCCCACAGTCCAAAGACATGTGCTATAGGTAAATTGGGTAAGCTTAATTGTCCATAGTGTATGTGTGTGAATGAGAGTGTATGGGTGTTTCCCAGTGATGGGAAAGCTTGAAGGGCATCCGCTGCATAAAACATATGCTGGATAAGTTGGCGGTTCATTCCGTTGTGGTGACCCCTGTTTAATAAAGGGACTAAGCCGAAAAGAAAATGAATGAATGGTAATTAAAGATGTCAGTATTACTGTAAAATTTACAAGTGCACTGTAAATGAACAATTACAATTGTGCTGAAGTATTACAGTAATCATTAATTTGTAAAATTTTACAGTATTACTGGCAATATTTACAGTATTACTGGGAAATTTTCACAGTATTACTGGCCATTTTACAGTATTACTGGCAATTTTTTACTGTAAAACTGGCAATTTTTAAAGTGTTACTGTAAAATTTACAAGCGCACTGTAAATTAACAATTGCAATTATGCTGAAGTTTTACAGTAACTTAATTTACACTGCGCTTGTAAATTTTACAGTATCACTGGCATTTTTTACAGTATTACGGGAATTTTTTTACAGTATTACTGGCATTTTACTGTATTACTGTAAAATGTACACATGCACTGTAAATTAACAATTACAATTGTACTGAAGTTTTACAGTAATTATTAATTTACACCATGCTTGTAAATTTTACAGTATTACTGGCAACTTTTGCAGTATTACTTGGAGTACTTCACAGTATTACTGGCATTTTTTCAGTACTACTGGGATTTTTTACTGTATTACTCAGAACTTTTTACAGTATTACCGGCAATCTTTACAGTATTACTGTAAAATTTACAAGCACAATGTAAATTAATAATTATTACTAGTATTACTGGCAATTTTTAGAGTATTACTGGCAATTTTTTTACAGTATTACTGGCAATTTTTACAGTATTACTGGCAATTTTTTACAGTATTACTGCCAATTTTTACAGTATTACTGGCAATTTTTTACAGTATTACTGGCAATTTTTTACAGTATTACTGGCAATGTTTTCATATTACTGGTAATTGTTTTCAGGAAAAATTTACAAGCAACTATAGTTTTACAGCACAATTGTAAAAGGTTAATTTACAGTGCACTTATAAATTTAACCAAAATTGCCTGTAATACTGTAAATTTTCCAGCAATTTTTTACAGCGTATCTGTAACTGATTATAATGATGCACTATAATATTAATAATAATAATAATACTGACAACAATAATAAATAATAATACTAGCAGTATGTTTGTTACTTATTTAAATCATATCTATTTACTTGTAACACTTTCTTATGTGTAATGCTGTCTTTTATGTTTTTTACTTTTATTTTTGACTGTTTTGTCTCAGTATTATTACTTCTGATCTATTTTGTACACCATATTGGTCAACGTTATTGTGTTTATAAATGAATTGAAATTATTTAATTTAGTTTATTTATACTAGTGTATATTTAATAATAGTAATAACAATATTAAGTATAGTAATTATTAGTAATTGACTAATAATATATTGTTATTATTGCTATTGTTTTTATAGTTGTAGTTGATAATATTATGTCAAATATGTGAACTCAGGAATAGTACTTTACATTTAATAATATGTTTATATAGTTTTATTGTTTATTTTTTACACAAACTATTTATTATTATTTATTTAATTTATTATTATATTAATTTATAATTGATATCTTCTTATAGTTATAGTAGTAATGTTTATTGCTGCTAAGCCACAGAAATATGCTTTTTGGGGCACAAAACATAGAAAATATTAGAATGTTTGTTTATTTTTAAAATTAATTTATTGGACATGCTGTCTTTTTAGTTGTCAGCCATGTTTTTATAAAATCAACAAATCTGTTGAAGCCTTTCTGACATTATATGAAAAAAAACTTTGCAACAGTGTTAAAATCACAGTAATCATCATGAGTGTTTTGTTTATCAAGGCTTTTTCCTGCTTCTCATATGTGTGTGTGTGTGTGTTTGTGTGTGTGTTTGTGTGTGTGTTTGTATGTGTGTTTGTGTGTGTGTGTGCGTGTGCGTGTGCGTGTGTGTGTGTGTGTGTGTGTTCAGATATGGAGGCTCAGTTCAGTTTGACTCGAGCTCAGCGAGTGCGTGCTGCAATGTTCCCTGAGACCCTGGTGGAGGGAGAGACGGTTCTCACCCCGCAGAGCAACCCAGACCAGCCCACTAATGTGCAGAGACTGGCGGAACCCTCACAGCTGCTCAAAACTGCTATTGTCCACCTCATCAACTACCAGGATGATGCAGAGCTGGCCACACGAGCAGTGCCAGAGCTCACCAAACTACTGGCTGATGATGACCAGGTGCAGATCTGTCTGCCTGTCTATCTATCCGTCTGTCTGTCTCTCAGTCTATCTATCTATCTATCTATCTATCTATCTATCTATCTATCTATCTATCTATCTATCTATCTATCTATCTATCTATCTATCTATCTATCTATCTATCTTATCTATCTATCTATCTATCTATCTATCTATCTATCTATCTATCTATCTATCTATCTATCTATCTATCTATCTATCTATCTATCTATCTATCTATCTATCTATCTATCTATCTATCTATCTATCTATCTATCTACCTACCTACCCATTTATCTGTCTATCTATCTATCTATCTATCTATCTATCTATCTATCTATCTATCTATCTATCTATCTATCTGTCTATCTGTCTATCTATCTATCTATCTATCTATCTATCTATCTATCTATCTATCTATCTATCTATCTATCTATCTATCTATCTATCTATCTATCTATCTATCTATCTATCTATCTATCTATCTATCTATCTATCTACCTACCTACCTACCCATTTATCTGTCTATCTGTCTATCTATCTATCTATCCGTCCGTCCGTCCGTCTGTCTGTCTATCTATCTATCTATCTATCTATCTATCTATCTATCTATCTATCTATCTATCTATCTATCTATCTATCTATCTATCTATCTATCTATCTATCTATCTATCTATCTATCTATCTACCTACCTACCTACCTACCTACCCATTTATCTGTCTATCTATCTATCTATCTATCCATCCATCCATCCATCCATCCATCCATCCATCCATCCATCCATCCATCCATCCATCCATCCATCCATCTATCCATTTATCTGTCTGTCCGTCCGTCCGTCCATCCGTCCAACCATCCATCCATCCATTCGTCCATTCGTCCATCCATCCATCATTTTGCCATTCTATAATTCTATTTATCATTCTACCATCATTCTGTTTATTGTTCTATCTATCTTTTTCGTTATCTATTATTCTATTAATTAATTGTTGTCATTTTTATATTATTCTGTTGTTCTTTCCATCAATCATCCATCATTCTGTTTTATCGGACTGTCATTATATTGTTATTTCCATCGATGTGTCTAATGTTCTGTCATCCATCCATCCATCCATCTATCCATTCATCTATCCACGAGCCTATCCATCCATCCATCCATCCATCCAACTCTGTTGTTATATCATCCATTCTTCATTATAACATTCTGTCCCTATGTCATTCCATTTATCCATCCATCCATCCATTTTGGTTCTGTCATCCATCCATCAACCTGTAACTGTTGTTTACCATTCATCCATCCATCCATCCATCCATCCATCCATCCATCATGCTATTGTTCTGTCTATTGTTCTACTGTTGTGTCTGTTGTTCTGTTTATATTTTTTAAACATGCATGTTTGAGGATTGAAATCTGTATTTAAATATGCAGATGAGATTTTTTGCCTATGAGCGAAGCTTTGTGCTGTAGTGTAGAACTTTTTGACGATAAACTGAACAGGAACAAAGATAAAACAGTACAATTTTGCAAAAAGCTGTTATCTTTTGTTCTGTCGATATCCCACATGAGTTGTTATCTTCCAACTGATCTGCAGTCAAATAATACAAAAGTTTAGACTTTGTAGCGATCATTCTGTGAGACTAAGACATAAGGAGCCCACATGATGCAGAAAGAAAAGGGTAATGCAGTGATGCAAGATGGGGAATAATCCCTCAGGATTGGCCAGAACTGAGGGAGAAATACAGTTATTTAAAGGACTGCTATGATATGAAGCGAAGAATAACTTTAAAATATGATCAGTTTCCCAAGTTGAAGTACTGACTGCCAAGAGTGTGCAACCATTGTAATTATAAAAAACATTTAGAAAGCATATTTCTCCATTTTTCTGCTCTTGCCATATGAATAATTTTGCATATTTTTGCATATTTTTACATATTTGTACATTCAAATTATTTATTTTTGCAATGTCATACACAGTGACTTGTTTTATTACTATTTTAGTCAGCAGTTGTAAAATATGGCTGCTTAAGCAAAATAATTTTGTTTGGCTTGCTGGTGTGTTAAAAGCCACTTGATGCTCAGTGACATCATTGATTTGACGGCACTCCCACTATCAGACAAATTCTAGAATCTACATTGAACTGAATAATAATGTTATTGTGTTTTGCAAAGGCTGATTTTTGATGTACTTTCATAATTGAGACAATCGCATGCACTGTAGTTTTATTGAACTCATTTGAATCAACATTTTAATGAATCACATTGAATAACAGTACTTTTTTCCCAGTCATCCATCCACCCATCCATCAATCAGTCTATCAGCCAATCATCCTCTCATCTTTGCATCAGTCTGTTAATCAAACCATCCACCCATCAGTCTGTGGTTCTATCCATTAATCTATTCATCAGTCTGTCAGCCAATTGCTCTCTCCATTCATCTATCAGACTATTGTTCTATTTATTCATCCATCTGTCTATCAATCCATCTATCAGCCAATCCTCCTCTCTTCTATCCACCAATCATTTGTACAATCCATTTATTTGTATGTCAGGCATTCTGTCCACCCTTTCATCCATCCATCCATCCACCCATTAATTGTTCCATCCATCCATCCATCCTTCAGTCCGGTTATACATCCATCCATCAGACAATTTTTCTCTCATCTATGCATCAATCTGTTATTTAGACCATCCACCCATGATCTATGGTTCTATGCATTCATCTATCCATCAGTCTGTTGTTCTGTTCATGCATCCATCTGTCCATCCATCCATCCATCTATCAGCCAATCCTCCTCTCTTCTATCCACCAATCATTTGTACAATCCATTCATCTGTATGGCAGTCATTCTGTTCATACATCCATCCATCCACCCACCCATCTATCCATCCATCCACTCATCCATCCATCGACCCATCCACCCATCCATCCATCCATCCATCCATCTATCCATCTAATCATCCACCCACCCATCCATTCATCCATCCACCCATACATCCATCCATCAGTCTGTCAGGCAATTGTTCTTTCCATCCATCTCTCAGACTATTGTTATATCCATTCATCCTTCCATCAGTCCATCCATACATCCATTCATCATTCTGTCATCCATTTGTTCTCTCCATCTGTCCATCAGTCTATTGCTCTATCCATTTATCCATCTGTCCATCCATCCGTCTCTTAGCCTTCTTTCCTCTATCCACCAATCATTTGCACAATCCATCCATCCCTATGTTAGTCGTTCTGTCCATCTATCCATCCACCCATCCATCCATCCATCCATCCATCCCCCCATCCATCCATCTATCCATCCATCCACCCATCCATCTATCCAACCATCCATCAGTTTGTCAGGCAATTGTTCTTTCCATCCATCTGTCAGACTATTGTTATATCCATTCATCCGTTTATCCATGAGTCCATCCATCCATCTCTTAGCCTTCTTTCCTCTATCCACCAATCATTTGTACAATCCATCTATCCATATGTTAGTTTTTCTGTCCATCCATCCATCCATCCACCAATTGTTCTATCTGTCCATTCATCCATCTATCAATTGTTCCATTCATCCATCAGTCTATCAGCCAATCGTTCTCTGCATTCATCTGTCAGACTATTGTTTTATACATTCATCCACCCATCAGTCCATCTGTAGATTCATCCATTAGTCTGGCAGCTAGTTGTTTTCTCTGTCCTTCCATCAGTTCATTGTTCTATCCGTTCATCCATCAGTGCGTCCATCCATCAGCCAATCTTTCTCTCCGCTATCTACCAATCATTTGTGCTGTCTGTCCATCTCTATGTCAATTGTTTTGTTGTTGTTCTGGATCCATCCATCCATTTATCAATAGTTTTATCAATTCATTCATCAATCCATCGGTCTGTCACCCTGTTGCTCTCTCCATCTGTCATCAGTCTGTTGTTCTATCATTTGTCCATCATTTCATCCATCCCTCAGCTAATCCTAATCATCTGTATGTCAATTGTTCTGCCCATCCATCCATCAATCCATCCATGAGTCGTTATCTGTATATCCACACATCCATCCATCCGTCCATCTGTCAGTCGTTCTATCCATCCATCCATCCATCCATCCATCCATCCATCCATCCAATCATCAATCATTTTATGTTCCTCCATCCATCCGTCCATCTGTCAATCATTCTATTCATCCATCTATCTATCCATCAATCATTCTGTCCATCCATGCATCTATTCATCCATCCATCAGTCTGTCTGACAGTTGTTCTATCCATCTGTTTATCAGTCTATTGTTATATCCATTTATCCATCAGTCCATCCATCAGCTAATCCTTTTCTCCTATGTTCACCATCATTTGTACAATCCATCCATATGTCAGTTGTTCTGTCCATCCTTCCATCCATCCATCCATCCATCGGTCCATCTGTCAATTGTTCTATCCATCCATTCATCAATCATTTTATCCATTCATCCATCCATCCAGCCATCCCTACATCCATCCATCAATCGTTCTCTGTAAATATGTATCCATCCATCCGTCAATCGTTCTAAAAATCCATCTATCCATCAATTATTCTATCTGTCCATTCATGCATCCATCCATCCAACCATCAGTCTATCCATCCCTACATCCATTCAGCAGTCGGTCTGCCAGTCTGTTTTGCCAGTGTTTTCTCCATCTGTCCATCAATCACTTGTTCTATTGATTTATCCATTAGTCTCTATCTATTCATCTATCAGCCAATCCTTCTCTCCTCTATCCACTGATATTTTGTACAATCTATCATTCTATACATCCATCCATCCATCCAATGAATTAAGCTTAATAACAACATTATTTTCATTCGTAGATCTGCTTCATAGCTGAGTCCATTTTTTTCTAATAAATGTTAAATTTTGAAGCAATATCATTATTATTGAGCTAATACACAGTGATTGAACAGAACTGAATCAACACTCAATCAACTGACATAAGTAATTACAACATTATTACATCACAGATGACAGATGCACACTACTTTAGACGTAATGGTCATACATCTTCTGATCTCTGACAGGTTTCCTCTTACCTCCACAGGTGGTGGTGAACAAGGCGGCGCTGATCGTGAACCAGCTGACGCGGAAGGAGGCGTCTCGTCGTGTACTCATGCAGTCTCCTCAGATGGTGTCGGCGGTGGTGAGGGCCATGCAGAACACTGGAGACCTGGAGACGGCCCGCTGCGCCGCCAGTGTCCTGCACAGCCTCTCACACCAGCGAGAGGGTCTGCTGGCCATCTTCAAATCAGGCGGCATCCCTGCACTCGTGCGCATGCTCAGGTGAGGGCGAGACTGAGGAGTCGTTGCTTATACTACACAGGAGGGCTAATCATTTTGCCTTCAAATATATACTAAAAGAGTTATATGCATACACATTTTATTGAATATTTAAGATGTAATAAATAGTTTTAAGTCTATAACAAAAAATATGTTATATAAATCACATCACAGCACGAATTTATATATCACCACAAAGCTATAGACAATAATGTTTTTTATGGCAACATGTTGACCAATATTACTGAACTATTATTATAAACTTGTTCTATGTATATTACATATATATATTATGTAATATGTATATACTATATATGTATAGATATATTAACATTTTAAGATAAATATTACATCAAATGTCTGCTTTTAAATGTTTTGTAAATACAAAAAATATGTCTCAGAATAATATATATCTTTAAAGATTAGGTTAATATCACATTTTTATCTATATCACTCATTTAAGAAAAATGCAGATGCCCTTTCTTGACTTACGTTTCTCTGTAATATCACATAAACGATGAATGACAGATGCCTCAGCACTCTGATGCTTTCATGTTTTAATTAGTCCCCTGACAGTTCATGGACAGACGATTGGTTTCGGTTGAATAGTTGCAAATTTTGATGGACATTTGTAGATCCTAAGAGAAGGACACACTAGACTAGATCATCACCAAACCACAGTAACTAACATCGAAAATCATACCAAATAAAGAGATTTAATTGTCCATAAATGAAAAGTGCCCCCTCATGTGGTTTAAAAAACTTTTTATGAGTTTCTCTTTTGAACACAAAAGAAGATATTTTGAAGAATGCTAGCTGATGGGATATATTGACTACAATAGTAGTCAAAAGAAAAAAATACTATGGAAGTCAATGGGTGCCATCAAAACAATGACAATAGAAGTTGATGAGTGCCATCAAAAAATTACTATTGAAGTCAATGGGTGCCATCAAAAAATGACTATGGAAGTCATTGGGTGCCATGAAAAAAGAAGCTATGGAAGTCAATGGGTGCCATCAAAAAAAATACTATGGAAGTCAATGGGTGCCATAAAAAATACTATGGAAATCAATGGGTGCCATCAAAAAAAATTACTATGGATGTCAATGGGTGTCATCAAAAAAATTACTATGGAAGTCTATGGGTGCCATCAAACTAATTACTATGGAACCCAATGGGCGCCATCAAAAAATACTATGGAAGTCAATGGTTGCCATAAAAAAATTACTAGGGAAGTCAATAGGTGTCATAAAAATGACTATAGTAGTCAAATGGTGCTATAAAAATGATTATGGAAGTCAATGGGTGCCATCAAAAAAAATTACTGTGGAAGTCGATGGGTGGCGTTAAAAAAATACTATGGAAGTCAATGGATGCCATAAAAAAATTACTATGGAAGTCAATGGGTACCATCAAAAAATAATTACAATGGAAGTCAATGGGTGCCAGAAAAAAAATACTGTGTAAGTCAATGGATGCCATCCAAAAAATACTATGGAAGTCAATGGGTGCCATCAAAAAAATTACTATGAAAGTCAATGGGTGACATTAAAAAAAAATTACTATGGAAACCATGTGTAAACTAGTGCCATCCAAAAAAAAAGTTACTATGAAAGTCAATGGTTGCCATCAAAAAATTACTATGGAAGTCAATGGGTGCCAAAAAAATACTATGGAAGTCAAAGGGTGCCATCAAAAAAATTACTATGGAAGTCAATGGGTGCCAAAAAATACTATGGAAGTCAAAGGGTGCCATCAAAAAAATTACTATGGAAGTCAATGGGTGTCATAAAAAAATACTATGGAAATCAATGGGTGCCATCAACCAGCATTCTTCAAAAGATCATATTTTGTGTTCAACAGAAGAAAGAAAGTGGCAAAAATGGCACAATTAAAATTTTAAGCAAACTAGCCCTTTAAAGCTAGTCTTCTACTTGACGGAAGCCATAATCCTTGCTTTTTCAGTCTGATTAACCTGTTATTATCATTCGCTGAGCGCGTTTAGCTTTCCTCTCATTGTGGCGCACATTCATTTTCCTCACTTTATCTCCTTTATAGTTTGTGAATAGAGCCCACAGCTAAACTCTGATGAACACTGTGACTGAAATGCTAAAGCAGGACGGTGTGTCCAGTCCCGTCTCAGTGTATGAAAACTGCACCGCGGAGCTGTATTTTAGAGATATATTTGGACTGTGATGGGAAATTTGCTCTGTCAGAAAGCCCATTTACAGCAGATGTTGAGATAATAGAGCGGAGCAGGATCTTTATGACCGTTCAGCCAGAGCCGCTGGAACTTTGACACACACACACACACACACACACACACACACACACACACACACACCACACTATCACCATATTAACTCACAGGGACAGTCTCCTTGCTTCAGCCTGTCGTTAAACGTCTTGATTAAGGATGTTGTGGTGATATCGTGAAGAAATCGGTGTGGGACAAATCTGATAGCAGTCCAGATCTGTAAAGATGAAGTGTGTGATCTTATTAATGTGAAATATAGTCTCTTCTGTTTCAGTTTAATATGACAGGACAACTGTAAGGCTGTTTACTCTCGCCAGTTTTTGTTTTAAAGCTGCCTATGTTTGTTTTACGTTATAATGCTGTCGAGTAAACTGTTTTAAAAGCGTTCAAAAATGAGGGCTTGTTTTTAAAAGTGCTGAATGCAAGTTTGACTCTTCTACATATACTCACTGGCCACTTTATTAGGTACACCTGTCCAACTGCTCATTAACGCAAATTTCTAATCAGCCAATCACATGGCAGCAACTCAATGCATTTAGGCATGTTGACATGATCAAGACGATCTGCTGCAGTTCAAACCGAACATCAGAATGGGGAAGAAAGGTGATTTAAGTGACTTTGAACATGGCATGGTTATTAGTGCCAGACGGGCTGGTCTGAGTATTTCAGAAACTGCTGATCTACTGGGATTTTCATGCACAACAATCTCTAGGGTTTACAGAGAATGGTCCGAAAAGAGAAAATATCCAGTGAGCGGCAGTTCTGTGGGCACAAATGCCTTGTTGATGCCAGAGGTCAGAGGAGAATGGCCAGACTGGTTCAAGCTGATAGAAAGGTAACAGTAACTCAAATAACCACTCGTCATAGCCGAGGTATGCAGAAGAGCATCTCTGAACACACAACACATCCAACCTTGAGGCAGATGGGCTACAGCAGCAGAAGACCACACCAGGTGCCACTCCTGTCAGCTAAGAACAGGAAACTGAGGCTACAATTTGCACAGGCTCACCAAAATTGGACAATAGAAGATTGGAAAAACATTGCCTGGTCTGATGAGTCTCGATTTCTGCTGCGACATTCGGATGTTAGGGTCAGAATTTGGCATCAACAACATGAAAACATGGATCCATTCTGCCTTGTATCAAAGGTTCAGGTTGGTGGTGGTGGTGGTGTAATGGTGTGGGGGTATTTTCTTGGCACACTTTGGGCCCATTAGTACCAATTAAGCATCATGTCACCGCCACAGCCGACCTGAGTATTGTTGCTGACCATGTCCATCCCTTTATGACCACAGTGTACCCATTTTCTGATGGCTACTTCCAGCAGGATAACGCGCCATGTCATAAAGCATGAATCATCTCAGGCTGGTTTCTTGAACATGACAATGAGTTCGAAGTACTCAAATGGCCTCCACAATCACCAGATCTCAATCCAATAGAGCACCTTTGGGATGTGGTGGAATGGGAGATTTGCATCATGAATGTGCAGCCGACACATCTGCAGCAACTGTGTGATGCTATCATGTCAGTATGGAGCAAAAGGAATATTGAGGAATATTTCCAGTCCCCTGTTGAATCTATGCCATGAAGGATTAAGGCAGTTCTGAAGGCAAAAGGGGGTCCAATCGAGTAAGGTGTACCTAATAAAGTGTCCGGTGAGTGTATATTGATACTAGGATGTAAAAATCTTTATTTTAATTTAATGAGACCTTTATCCCACAGCTTTACGAAACTGCGCATGTTCATATTCTAACTCCTCCTAATCTGTTTGACCAAAATGTTTAAAATATTCTGTTCATTCTCCAGTTCTCCTATGGAGTCTGTGCTGTTTTATGCCATTACCACGTTACACAACCTGCTACTGCACCAGGAGGGAGCCAAGATGGCGGTGCGCTTGGCTGATGGACTTCAAAGGATGGTTCCCCTTCTGAAAAAGACCAACCCAAAGTTCCTGGCCATCACAACAGACTGCCTGCAGCTGCTTTCATATGGAAATCAGGAGAGCAAGGTGAGGGTTTGCATTTGAGAGTTGAACTCCTCCATATTATTTTGTCTTTTTAGCATGTCATACATGGGCTGTTGACTGCACAATTCTGATTGGCTGTTGAATATACTATAAGGTGTGCTGCTATTTTCAGTTTGAAATAACTAAAGAATTAATTACTAAAGGCGACGCAGTGGCGCAGTAGGTAGTGCTGTCGCCTCACAGCAAGAAGGTCGCTGGTTCGAGCCTCGGCTGGGTCAGTTGGCGTTTCTATGTGGAGTTTGCATGTTCTTCCTGCGTTCGCGTGGGTTTCCTCCGGGTGCTCCGGTTTCCCCCACAGTCCAAAGACATGCAGTACAGGTGAATTGGGTAGGCTAAATTGTCCGTAGTGTATGAGTGTGAATGAGAGTGTGTGTGTGGATGTTTCCCGGTGATGGCAGTTAATTCCGCTGTGGCGACCCCGGATTAATAAAGGGACTAAGTCGAAAAAAAAAATGAATGAATAAATGAATTAATAAAGTATTTCAAGCCCAAACCTCTGCCAAAAACATGTCAAAAACCCAAAAATGCAGATTGATTTAAATGTCAATTGACTATCTAGATGTCAAAAGCTAGACATCAAATTGACATCCAACATTGACATAAAACACATAAAAATTGATTAAAAAACTGTCCTGTAGTTCAGTTTTGATGGGATTTTTGACACCAATGTTGGATGTTTATTTGATGTTGTTTTTGACATCAAAGTAGTTTTCCTTCATTGTAGGGACACAATACTGGTGTCAAATGTGTATTAAAGCTGTCAGATTAATACAAATTTAGTGTGTCATCATTTTTGTGGTCAAAAGGACATCAATGTGTGTCTGACATCAAATCGATTAGCATTTTTGACATGATTTTTAACATCAATCTTAATTTGATGTTGTATTTGACCACATTACAGTTCCATATCACTACGCTGAATGATTCAGTTACTTCACAGCCAGTCAGAAATCACGTCAAAACAAATCAAAAGGCTTTGGATGAGATGTGTAAACATCTAGTACTACACACTGGAGCTTTTTGAGGACAAAAACCTGACAAATGTGTTTGTCAACAATGTTTTAGGTGAGATTACCATAGTATAAGCTGAGTAACTGACCGTCTGTTGAATTATGTATGAAATAACTGACGGCAGACCGTTGAATTATCAGTTAATAATGTACACCTGAGGTGATGCCACCACAGCGTGAAGCGAAGCTAATATTCATTCATTTAATTTCTTTTCGACTTAGTCCCTTTATTAATCAGGGGTCACCACAGCAGAATGAACTGTCAACAATTCCCTTCCAGCCGCAACCTAACACTGGGAAACACCCATACACTCTTGCATTCATACACATACACTACGGTCAATTTAGCTTACCCAATTCACCTATAGCGCATGTCTTTTGGACTGTGGGGAAAACCCACATGAACACAAGGAGAACATTCAAACTCCACACAGAAATGCCAACTGACCCAGCAGGGAGCAGGGGCTCAAACCAGCGACCTTCTTGCTGTGAGGTGATTGTGCTATCCACTGTGCCACCGTGATGCCCAAGCTAATATTTTAGTTGCCCATTGGCAATTATTTCTAACAATATCCTTGTTGTGTTTGTCTCTTCTCAGTTGATCATCCTGGCTAATGGTGGACCAGAATGTTTGGTATTCATTATGAGAAACTACAACTATGAGAAGCTCCTCTGGACCACCAGTAGAGTCCTGAAGGTGCTTTCTGTCTGTCCGAGCAACAAGCCAGCTATTGTAGATTCTGGTGAGTGTGTGTGTGTGTGTGTGTGTGTGTGTGTCTCTTTTAACTCTGTTTCACTTTCGCAGTGTTCCTAGAGGACTATTATCTTAACTCTTTATTTTCATTCCCGAGCACCGTTCTCTTGGGCATTTCGGTATAATTTTCTTCTAATGTTGCAATCTCCATCTCATTTTGTCCGCTTCAGATGTTTTAAAATCTTTTTTCACCCTTTTCTAGATGTTTGAATTACTGAGATTTTTCCAAGTCATTCATGATTCATAATGCAGATCTATATATGAGATTAGTGGGGGTGATTTTCATTTGTGTTGTGTTTGGTGTTGCCAGTTTTTAAAAATGTTTTTAAAAGATATGTCTTGAATGTTTTTCTAATGTCTTTTAATGTTCTATAAGGCTATATACACTCACCGGCCACTTTATTAGATACACCTGTCCATCTGTCTGTTAACGCACATTTCTAATCAGCCAATCACTTGGCAGCAACTCAATGCATTTAGGCACGTAGACATGGTCAAGATGTTCTGCTGCAGTTCAAACCGAGCATCAGAAGGGGGAAGAAAGATGATTTAAGTTACTTTGAACATGGCATGGTTGTTGGTGCCAGGCGGGCTGGTCTGAGTATTTCAGAAACTGCTGATCTACTGGGATTTTCACGCACAACCATCTCTAGGGTTTACAGAGAATGGTCAGAGGAGAATGGCCAGACTGTTTTGAGCTGATAGAAAGGCAACAGTAACTCAAATAACCACTCGTTACAACCGAGGTATGCACAACACATTTAACCTTGAGGCAGATGGGCTACAGCAGCAGCTAAGAACAGGAAACTGAGGCTACAATTCGCACTGGCTCACCGAAATTGAACAATTGAAGATTGGAAAAACATTGCCTGGTCTAATGAGTCTCGATTTCTGCTGCAACATTCAGATGGTAGGGTCAGAATTTGGCGTCAACAACATGAAAGCATGGATCCATTGTGCCTTGTATTAATCGTTCAGGCTGGTGGTGGTGGTGGTGTAATGGTGTTGGGGATATTTTCTAGGCACACTTTGGGCTCATTAGTACCAATTAAGCATCGTGTCAACGTCACAGCCGGTCCTGAGTATTATTCCTGACCATGTCCATCCCTTTATGACCACAGTGTAACCATCTTCTGATGGCTACTTCCAGCAGGATAACGTGTCATGTCATAAAGCGCGAATCATCTCAGACTCCTTTCTTGAATATGACAATGAGTTCACTGTACTCAAATGGCCTCCACAGTCACCAGAGCTCAATCCAATAAAGCACCTTTTGGAAGTGGTTGAACGGGAGATTCGCATCATGGATGTGCAGCCAACAAATCTACAGCAACTGCGTGATGCTATCATGTCAATATGGACCAAAATCTCTGAGGAATATTTCCAGTATTTTATTGAATCTATGCCATGAAGAAATAAGGCAGTTCTGAAAGCAAAATTGGGTCCAATCTAGTACTAGTAAGGTGTACCTAATAAAGTGTCTGTTGAGTGTATATTTAATCAAAAATACAGTGTAGTCAGCAGTATTTTCAAATGTAAAAAAGTTTAAATATATTAATTTCAGAACTGATGAACAAATAAAATCAAACACAAGTACTGAAAATCGCTGGTATTATTACACACAAACGATTTGTTTTGGGACAACATGAAGGCTTTAGGTTAGCTTATTAGTGTTTACAAATTTTAGTGCATTGAACATAAAACAATTAAGTTGTCCCCAAAAAACTCAATAATTGTGTTGTTTCAGCTCATTTTAAATAAGTAGTTTGAACAAGCAGCAAACAACATGTTACAATTCCAATGACTCGAAATATCAGGAGCATTTGTGTAAGCCACTTCGGTCTTAAAAACACATGATGCCTACAGTATATGATTCAGCCACTGAACTCAACTAAATAAGCAGATTTCAAACTAATTTAAAAATATTAAATGTGCGATTTATGCTAAAACCCATCTTTATCTGCAGCTGTCAGTGCCATCGCTGTATGGATGTAACTTTATTAATGCTGACCTTTCAGCGAATTAACACTTAGATATACACTGACAAAGGTTACGAGACTCAAATATCTCGCCTTATCTTGCCTGCCAGTGCCGATCCAATAAAAGTCTTCACAGTTATGGCATGACCATGTCCTCGTCCATATGTCTCGACGCTCGTCTTGAGAAAGCACTGAGGATCAGGTAGTTACAACGCAGGATGAGAGGCAGTTTTCAAGGATGTCTCCTAATCTCCTTCCCTCTTTTTATCTTCCTAAGCCATGTGGCTTTTAGTTTATCTGCACAGACTCCAAAAGACATTTCTCTCCCCTTGGCAGACAATGGCTAATCCATGGAGAAATACAGCCTTCTTTATAGAGCGGCTTGTGTAGCTGGATAGTTTTGTTCTTTCTTCTTTTTCCTTTTTTTTCCTGTGGCTTAGTCCGATAAATATGGACTCTAAACCTCTTTCTCTCCATTTGGCAGGAGGTATGCAGGCCCTCGGCCAACATCTCACAGGTTCGAGTCAGCGGCTAACACAGAACTGCCTGTGGACTCTGAGGAATCTCTCTGACGCTGCAACCAAGCAGGTAAATGAGCTTTTCCACTCTGTCAATCGTGTGTTTGCTAGCTGCTCGCTGTTATTCCTCATGCTTAGGGTTCGAGATTTGTTCTAATCTCTTAACCTGTGCTGAATGACTCAGTTCGAATGATACCTCAAATCGTGTGGCTTATTGAGCAGAGCTGCTTTTACTTTGCAGAGCAATTGGATTTTTTTGGTCTGGCGGATGATGGAGCAGGTGAAAAATCCCACAGATTTATACTGAAAGCCATATATTGTGGAATTTGGCTCCCTAGTAACTGCTTATCAATGCCAGAGATACAATCCAGAGAACACATGCTTAGCAATGGCAAGTAAATTCAGAGCAACCACTAAGCACCATCTGACAGCCACCAATAATACCTTGGCAAGTGCTGAGCGATACCCTAGAAATGCCCAAGCAACCACCCAGAGCACCTTAGCATCTGCCTAGCAACCTCCCAGGCACCCTAGCAACATCCTTACATCCGCCAAGAAACACAAATTGCCAGAACATCTCAGACAAATAACCTTGCAACCTTTCAAAATCTTTAGTAACTTATTATCAACACCTTACCAATGCCTATGAAACCATTCAGAGCACACACACACACACACACACGCACACATATATATATATATATATATATATATATAAATAGTCACCGGCCACTTTATTAGGTACACCTTACTAGACCCCTTTTGCCTTCCGAACTGCCTTAATCCTTTGTTTGGCAAAGATTCAACAAGGTACTGGAAATATTCCTCAGAGATTTTGGTCCATACTAACATGATAGCATCACTCAACTATACTCAGGTAGGCTGTGGCGGTGACATGATGCTCAATTGGTAATAATGGGCCCAAAGTGTGCCAAGAAAATATACCCCACACCATTACACCACCACCACCAACCTGAACCGTTGATACAAGGCAGGATGGATTCATGCTTTCATGATGCTGATGCCAAATTCTGACCCTACCATCCGAATGTCGCAGCAGAAATCGAGACTCATCAGACAAGGCAATGTTTTTCCAATCTCCCATTGTCCAATTTTGGTGAGCCTGTGCGAATTGTAGCCTAAGTTTTCGGTTCTTAGCTGACAGGAGTGGCACCTGGTGTGGTCTTCTGCCGCTGTAGCCCATCTGGCTCAAGGTTGGACGTGTCGTGCGTTTCCTTTCTATCAGCTGGAACCAGTCTGGCCATTCTCCTCTGACCTCTAGCATCATCAAGGCATTTGTGCCCACAGAACTGCCGCTCACTGGATATTTTCTCTTTTTCAGACCATTCTCTGTAAACCCTAGAGATGGTTGTGCATGAAAATCCCAGTAGATCAGCAGTTTCTGAAATACTCAGACCAGCCTGTCTGACACCAACAACCATACCATGTTCAAAGTCACTTAAATCCCCTTTCTTTCTCATTCTGATGCTCGGTTTGAACTGCAGCAGATTGTTTTGACCATGTCCACATGGCTAAATGCATTGAGTTGCTGTCCTGTGATTGGCTGATTAGAAATGTGCCTTAACCGGCAGTTGGACAGTTGTACCTAATAAAGTGACCGGTGTATATACAGTATAAGCAATTTACTTACTAAGTGAAAATCACTTCAATTATTCTAAAGGGAAAATCAGTCAATAGAAAGCCTGGCTTGAGTGGGAAATGTTTTTGTGAAACAAATAATTAGAATATTTGGCTCTTAATGCAATAACAATAGCATTTAGTTTTGCAATACACATTCAGTTATTAAATATGCAAATGCTTCAAAGTATTTCAGTCCAGACAAAGCTTAAAAGCCAGCCGACAGCTTTCATGTAGTCCAATGTTCTTCTGTACTTCCCGAATGCTTTCATAAAGCAGGCGACTCGTGCTTTTTATAATTGTTCCTCACAGTTTGTCCCTCATCACAATTCAGTGGCCCGGAAATCGCACAATTAACGATAAACAGGTTATCATTTTTGTCCTTATTATTAAATTCAAGGAACAAAAACACAACTATTAAAAGACGCGTCCCCTTCTGCTCTCAGGGAAAGTGTCTGGAATGTAAATGTATGTATTTGCGCTCCGTCACTCAGAGTCTGTTCGTCTTTTTGCCTGTTTAATCCTTCACACACTCTTATCTCCTTCTTTCACCGCCTTTCCTCTTTCATTTGCTTCTTATCTCAGGCTTCTCCTCTTCCAATCATGTATTTCATTTGTGATAATTAGCAGATGACTGATTTTGGAAATGTCACGTTTTTTTACAGGAATCTTTTGCACTGTTTTTGTCACTGATCATGTCTGAGACATGAAAAGGTGAATTTTAAAGAAAGATTTCACATTCAGTGCAGGTTAAAATCAATCAACTGTGCTCTTGGCTTGATTTCTATTACCTTACTATAAAAATGATTTCATTTGATCCTTTTTCTCTTTAAAAACATCTGTAAAAGAGGTGAATGGGGTCAGTTTGTGAACATTAAACTGAGCCTTTCATGCAAAATCAATGTTTGGAAGCTGTTTGGACAGAAACGTGTGTTGGTATATCTCCTAATCCTAGTTTCTTTGCAAATCCTGTCTTGTGGACTTGATAATACGTGCCACTCCTGTTGTGTGATTGAAGAATCCTCGTTTGTAGTTGTATACAATTTACAACACTGATTCCAGCGTTATGAATTATGTAGCTCAAAAAGTTTTGGGATTAACCGATCTGTTCAAACTCTCTGTGATGAAACTGCACCACAAGAAGCAGTAAATGGCACATTTTGTATTTTATATTTTGTATCCACTGTCAAATTGGAGTAATATAAACAAAATAAGTCTCTTTTTTACAATGCCCAAAATCCAAATCCCAGCCATTTTAAGACTCAACGCTACACGACATACCAGTTTTCCCCATCCGCTGATATTGATTGATAGTTGTGTAAACATGTGTCAGTGTTGACACTTTTTGTCATGTCCACAAGACAGGATTTGCTAAGAAACTGGGATTAAAAGATCTGATTAAACTGCACCTCAAAAGCAGTAAATGGCACATTTTGTATTTTTAATCCACTGTCATATTGAATTAATATAACCACAATAAGTCTCTTTTTTTTAAATGTCCAAAATCCAAACTCCAGCAATTTTGAAGCCCATCGCAACATGATGTAGGAGTTTTCCCAATTCATCCACATTGATTGATAGGTGTGTATTAACATCTCACTATTGACACTTATTATCATGTCCATTAGACAGGATTTGCGAAGAAACTGGGATTAAAAGATCTGTCCAAAATCTCTGTGATCAAACTGCATCTCAAGAAGCAGTAAATGGCACATTTAGTATTTTTAATCCACTGTCATATTGAAGTGATATAAACACAAATCCCAGCCATTTTGAGGCCCACTGCAATGTGATGTAGCAGTTTTCCCCACACATCGATATTGATTGATAGGTGTGTATTAACATGTCTCAGTATTAATACGTATTATCTTGTCCATTAGACAGGATTTGCAAAGAAACTGGGATTAAAAGATCTGTCCAAAATCCCTGTGATCAAACTGCATCTCAAGAAGCAGTAAATGGCACATTTAGTATTTTGCATCCACTGTCATATTGGAGTGATATAAACACATTACGTTTTTTTTTTAAATGTCCAAAATCCAAATCCCAGCCATTTTGAGGCCCGCCGCAGCATGATTTAACAGTTTGCCCACCCACCAATATTAATTGATAGGTGTGAATTAACATGTCTCACTATTGACGCTTATTGTCATGTCTTTTAGACAGGATTTGCAAAGAAACTTAGATTAAAAGATCTGTCCAAACTCTTTGTGATCAAAACTTGACCTCAAGAAGCAGTAAATGGCACATTTTGTATTTTAGATGTTGTAACCACTGTCATATTAAAGTGATATAAACACAATAAGTGTTTTTTTTAAATGTCCAAAATCCAAACTCCAGCAATTTTGAGACCCACTGCAATGTGATGTAGCAGTTTTCCCCACACATCGATATTGATTGATAGGTGTGTATTAACATGTCTCAGTATTAATACGTATTATCTTGTCCATTAGACAGGATTTGCAAAGAAACTGGGATTAAAAGATCTGTCCAAAATCTCTGTTATCAAACTGCATCTCAAGAAGCATTAATGATATTTTTAGTATTTAGTATATATATATATATATATATATATATATATTTTTTTTTTTTTTGTATTTTAGCATTTAGGATTTTTATATTACATTTTGAACTATACTTTTTGAGCTATGTAATTACCTTAAGTAATAACCGCTGGAATTAGCACATCTGGACAGTGTGCACATTCACAACTATAAACGAGGATGCTTCAATCACTGGAGTTCCTGTGTTTGTGACTGTGGTTCTCTGCTTCATTGTGTCAGAGTTGCTTTCTGACTTTTTTCTGTGTCTATCCTGACATCTGAGGAGTGGGCAGGGAAAACCTACTTCGAGTGGGCGGGGATAATCTGCTCATTTGCATTTAAAAACACAGTGGCCAAAACAGCTTCAACTCCCTCTGACCCAATAATTGACATTTTCAGCAGGGTATAATACAAAATCTGATGGGTATTTTGACCTGAAATTTCACAGACGCGTTCCGGAGACTTATTTTACATCTTGTATAAAGGCCAGCATTGGAGCCCTTTAAAATACTCACTGTTTCACTAACAAGCCACAAGAGGTGTTCAAAGATAACATCTGCCTACCTGCCAAATTGGAGACGACAGGTGACGTTTTCGGCCTGTTTTCACTCCCCTGGAGATGTGATAAATGTTGTGTGTCCAATACTTTCCCCATCGTTATATTGGTGCTAAAAGCTCTCTTTAATTCTCCTGGTATGGGACTTTATTAGCACAAATTAATGTGCTGTAATTTAATTTTGTCATCATGATGTGAGATTTCAGGGTGTGATTTTTTTAAATAGCATTACACAGCGCCTGGTTGTGAAAGTGAGAGTACTTTTTTGTTTGGAGGTTTCTTTCTTTGCTTCCTTCTTTCTTGACAAATGGGATTTAGAGACCATATAATTATTCATTTTACTCTTGTGTGCTATTGGGGATGTTTTCATCCACTCTGAGGTCATTTTGAGTCTTAATTTGGCCACAACTTTCTCTGTGCTTTAGCAAATGGACAGATTTGTGGTGACAAATCCTATTTTGACAAATATTTTGGGAAAATGCTTTGATAGTGCAAAACTCAACAATACATTCATAATTTCCAACTCTTTCATTATGTTAGTGGCTGTTTTTGCCCCATTATAATGACAGTTTTTGTTTGCAAAGCCATGACACCATATTATTATGCAAAAACAGCCACTAACATAAAGTGGTGAATTTGAACAATACTCAAGGATCCATGTAATTCTAAATTTCAACTAAACATTCATAGTCATTATGTAGTTTGTTTTTTCTGATTTGTGTTAAATGAGTGAAAACTATGACTAAGAATGTCCCAGTTTAGTGCTGTAACCTTCATTCCCTGAAGGATGGAATGGAGACGTTATTTCAGAACGACATTATGGGGATCGCCAGATAACCAATCACTCTGAAGTGTAAGAAAAAGGGCCTCCCATTCTGGTACTGGCTGCAACCCTGCTTAGCTTCAGTGGTCGATCATGTGAGAGTTGCAGAGAGCTAGCTGCTGGCCATTAGAAACCCCTCAAACAAACAGTGCTTTGTTTTTTTGCAGTTTGATGCAAGGATGATATGATACATACATAAAAACATATAAATATATATTCTTTTTTTATCAAAATATTAAAAACTTTACAGGATTTAAGATGGTGATGACCGTTAAACATGTCATAACAGTCTTGTGAAAAGGGTCTGATATAAATCTTCATTTTCAAAAAGGGGTGTGCTCATTTATGCTGAGCACTGTAGAATCAAGTCAGAATCAAGTATTCCACAGTGTTTTAATACATTTTCTTTGACAGAATCTGAGCCCTTCTGGCTTTATTTGTCTCCAGGAGGGTCTGGACGGTCTGCTGCAGATCTTAGTGAGTCAGCTGGGCTCTGATGATGTCAACATGCTGACCTGCGCCACTGGCATCCTGTCAAACCTCACCTGCAACAACGCCCGCAACAAGGCCCTGGTCACGCAGAGCGGCGGCGTGGAGGCGCTCATTCATGCTGTGCTCCGAGCTGGGGAGAAGGAGGATGTGGCCGAACCTGCCGTCTGTGCCCTGAGACACCTCACCAGCCGTCATCCTGACGCTGAGCTGGCCCAGAATGCAGTGCGGCTGCATTACGGCATCCCCGCCATCACTAAACTCCTGGGTCAGCCGCACTACTGGCCTGTGGTGAAGGTACGTTTTTATTAACTCGTTAAAATGATTTATATCAGTGGTGAAATGTATAAGATTAGCAATGGGGCTGCATAATATATGGTTACAGCATCGATATCACAATGTGCGCATCTGTAATAGTCACAAATGCAATGTTCAGTCTGAAATGTAGTCGATCAAGAGCCACCAAACGCATTTAGTTTGTTGAGTCACTGTTAGTTTAACTATAATAAAGTGAAAATTTATCACTTGCATGTGTGTTTTGAATATATGTGGATTCTATGTTGTTCCAGTCGACTTAAAATCAACATCGTTTCAACATTAGGTAGACAAACCAGTTAGGTCGATTATATGTTGAAAATGTGTGGATTCTACGTTGTTCCAATCGACTGTAAATCAACATCATTTCAACGTTAGGTAGACAAACCAATTAGGTCGATTATATGTTGAAAATGTGTGGATTCTATAACGTTGTTTCGATCGACTGAAAATCAACATCGATTCAACGTCGGATAATATCCAATTGCGTCGATTTCAGGTTAGATTTGAATAGAGTGCCTGACGTCGTTTCATTATTACCCTATGAGCAAAACTGTTGAATCAATGCCGGTGATCAACGTTGATTCGATATCAAAAGAAACGTTGATTTTCGGTTGAAATTATGTTATTTTGCTATCTGGGTATGCTCTGTGACTGAGCATTTAAAGGGAGTTTAAAACATTTAGGCACAAAAAAGTGTAATGATTGGAGGTGTAACAAAGATTTATTGTAATATTTATACAGAATTGACATGATTTATGCAAAATTTTAGAATTTTTGTCTTGTTTCTAATCTAAATATCTACATTTCAAAGAAAAAATAAGATTATTTTACTTACCATTGGCAGATAATTCTGCTTGCTTTAAGGAAAAACTATTCATTTTGACTTATTTCTTCTGAAGGTAAAAACAATCTAAGAATTTGTTTACATATTTGAACTAAAGGAAGAAAAGCTAGTTTTGCAGTGTAATTATTACATTTGTGTACCTGAATACTGTTCAGATATGTAAAACAATATGTAGAGCTGCACAATTAATTGAAAAAAGATCGCGATCTCGATTCGACCCCCTAGACGATCTTAATCCAGCATTTTTACCATTCTGCCAATCATATTTTCTAGTTCAGGAGAGAAGCAAAGGCAGCTGCACGAGTCTTTTCATTGTTTTGCATACATTGCTCAGCGACATGGACACCTCCAAATGATGTTGAAAGAGTCACATACTGTATTTATAAGGTATAATTCGCCTAAAAATGTCATTTTTGTCTTCATATAATGCTATATTCGCGGCCGGGAAATCACACGTGACGTGAGCTGCTGACCCAGAGCTGTTATCACAGAGAGGGCAGGCGCGCTCCCTACTTAATGATAGACGTGCGCGTCTACTTTAGTGAACAGAACCTGCATAGGCTGTGAGTAACAGGTAATAAAGTTGTAAATAATCTTCAGTTTGTGGCACAGAGTGATTGTTTGAGTGCCACGCGCGAAGTATGAACAGCACTTAGCAGTGAAAATTAAACCGAAAGCATGCACATCATTTGTGCATGAAAATAAATGTTTATTGTTGTGTCAGTATAACTACTCTAGCCTATATAATGTTGATTTTACCAGTGAATTAAATGGTCTAATAATGTTGTCAATGACAGATTGCAAGCATAGGCCTATATCTCAAACATAATTTAACATCAGAATTATTATAAGTAGAATATAATTATTTATAGAAACCAGCAGACCTACACATAATGCTATTATTGTTGTTTTACCATATGTTTGAGAAAAAACAATATTAATTGCCGACTCATATTAAGCTTTATTTTACATCTTAAGAATTATGAGAAAATCGTGATCTTTATTTTAAGCCAAAAAATCGCAATTCTCATTTTAGCCAGAATCGTGCAGCTCTAACAATATGTACATATTTTGTATTAGTACATTTGCACTAATACAAAGCACTCTATGCCAAATTTAGATTTTTTTTTATTTTAATGCCTGTTGTTGCTTCAAAGTTATGAATTATAAATCCTGTCAAATTGTACATAATGCTAACACTACTGGGGAGTCATTTCTCAGTTAAATTTCACAAGCAGTTCAATTGCGATTTATTGGCAACATCGTGCAATTAATTAGATTAAAGCTGGAGTGTAGAGACAGCCCTAGTGTTTTTTCTGTCTGTGTGTGTCTGAATGGCTGCGGGTTTGAAAGTCGTCTCCGTGTTTAAATGTAAAGGTCAGATGTGCTGCTGAGGTTTTGATATGGAGGAACGCTGAGACTCTCCTCTGGCGTTAAGCTGATTTGCTGCTTTATTTCAGTCATTGAGCTGCTCTCCTACGCTCCGCTGGGGCTTCAGTCAAATGTTGAGGACACAAGATGAAACAATAAAAGAGCCCTCGAGGATCATATGCAAGGAAACTCATTGCCATACATTGACTGAAAACAGCAGATTCTTGTTCCAGGATGCCAGGGGCAAAGGGGAATAGTGTTTAATTGAAGAAAAAACACATGAATTGGCATGAAGGTTGAGTGAATGATTAATAAAAATATGTAAAAGGACTATTGATAATGTTCTAGAAGCACAATTGATTTTCACTTATTCATTGCTGATGAGACTTGAAGAGAGTACATTTGCACTAATACAAAGCACAAGGGGAAATAAATCTATTTTCCATGCACTATTATATGCTCACTATTATATGCAAATGTACACCTTGACTGTACAATTATCAATCTAAACATATTGATCTAATCATAACCATCTATGTACTGTACAAATATCTATTACCAAATTTAAACTGGATAATATGTCCATAGTAAGTACATCTGAATATTATATCTAATCATGCTTGCATAACCTTCGTAGTTATCAACCATCTTCATATACATAATGCTAGCTCTAACCGAATTTTATTTACGCTCTATTTTAACTATCTAAGCGCAAAGTCTAAGGCCCAATCCCAATTCTATTTTTGTACCCCTACCTCTTCCCCTTGGCCCTTGAAACAGAGTGTGAAGGGGAAGGGCTTCAAAATTTACCCTTAAGAAATGGGACAGCACTACAACACCTGCACATGTCATCATATGTCGTCGTGATCTCTTACTACATATGAGATCGACGATCGCGACTGCTGTAGTTATTCCAGTTGGTATTTATCTTTAGGAACTCACTGAAAGCAACAATATCATGCTATCATAATTATACAGTTGAAGTCAGAATTATTTGCCCCCCGAATTATTAGCCCCCCTGTTTATATTTTCCCCCAATTTCTGTTTAACTGAGATTTTTCAACACATTTCGAAACATAATAGTTTTAATAACTCATTTCTAATAACTGATTTATTTATCTTTGCCATGATGACAGTAAATAATATATCACAAGATATTTTTCAAGACACTTCTATACAGCTTAAAGTGACATTTAAAGGCTTAACTAGGTTAATTAAGTTATTGGATAATGATAGTTTGTTCTGTAGACAAAGAAAAAAAATTGCTTAAAGGGTCTAAGAATTTTGTCCTAAAAATAAATTAAAAAAAATTAAAAACTGTTTTTATTCTAGCCGAAATAAATCAAATAAGACTTTCTCCAGAAGAAAAAATATTATCAGACATACTGTGAAAATTTCCTTGTTCTGTTAAACATCATTTGGGAAATATTTAAAAAAGAAAAACAGTTTAAAGGAGGGCTAATAATTCTGACTTTAGCTGTATAATGTGGCAATAAAACTGTACTGTGTATTTACTCCATATTCATCTATTCAAACACAAGAAATCAACAGTAACATTATAGCACACACTATAAAAAGCTCATTCCCAGCCATCCGCGCCTGCTGTTCTTGTGTAAATACACCAGAGGCCGCTGTAGACTAATTGACTGACTGACTGACTGACCAACGGACCAAAACCCCCACCCTCCCTCTTCGCTAAACCCAACCAATAGTATTTTAAGCAAAAAAAAAAATGCTATCGGCTACAAAAAGTACTTCTGGCTACATAATTTGCGATCTCCAGAAACGTATATAGGGCTACTTTTTCAGAATGAGCTTGTGTTGGTTAATGTGGAAGTTGTATGCCCCAAAGAGTATGCATACTGCTCTGCTACACACTCAAAAGTTTATACTTCTCCTTCATAAAAAATACATACTTATGTATGCGAATTGGGATGCAGCAATAGATGTTAATATTTATATAGACCACTCAAAATTTAAAAAAAGTTCCTTATATAAACTACTAATTTAAAATGAGTTAAAACGACACAATTCTTGAGATTTCATTGGGACCACTTAATTGTTTTATGTTCAATCTGCTTATATTTGCCAAAACTACTTCATGTTGGACTACTTCATTCCTTCATGTTGTTCCAAAACAAATCGATTGTGTGGAATCCAGCATTTTTACAGTGAATGTTGCAGACGTCTGCTTATGGATCAAAGATGATGTTCAATTTTCAGGCGTTATAAAAATAAAAACCGTCCACGCTCTTCTAAAATAAACATGCGGTTTGTGTGGCTAGTCAATGGCAGTATTTATTTTTTGCCTGGTGTCAGTGGAAGCCCTTGAAGCCTGTGTGAATACGGAAGGTCGTGCTGGATGTAATTGTCTGTCCTCGACTCTCTGATTTGTGGTGGGCAGGATCTGATTGTGTCTCTCTGTGGGCACGAGCTCCAGGCACGCATGATCTCACGCTTAATCGTATCAGAGCGTTCAAGCACAAACCTGTGTGTGTGTGTGTGTGTGTGTGATCTTTTCAGCATGTGTGTATCGATCCAGAAGGATGCCAGGCTTTTATTTCCATTCGCCGTCTCCATGCAGAGATTCCTAACAAAATCAAGCTGGCGACTCAGAAATATAAGCGTCCGCATTGATTAGAGGTTTGTTTCTGTTTAGGGTGAACTGGCTGATTTAGCAGGCTTTTTAGACTTGTATTGAGAGTAGCGTCACGTTCTGTGTTTTCACTTCCATCGCCATTGTTGAAATGCTGTCAGACGTTAATTTATTCAGCAGACCAATGTGTCCGATTCCAGGGAAATTATTAATAAGGTGGAGGGAGAATTATTAGGCTGTTGAGAGTGTGTTTTCTGATGTTGTTGTGTATAAAAATAAATCAACTTTTATTAGACTCCTGATGTAAGTCCGTTTCAAGTCCATCTTCTTCATAATTTGAAATTCTGTTTGTTAACACTTTAGTTTAAGTAACTATTCACACCATTTACTACTGGCTTATTAGCTTGCTAGTATTAAGATGTAACTCTTAATTGTCACTTTTAAGATATGGTCTTATTTTACAAATCCTACCCAAGAACCCAACTACTCCTTTACTAACTATTAATAAGCAGTTAATTAGTAGTTTATTGAACTAAATGTCTTAGTTAATGGCTTGTTAGCACGTAAATTGGACATTAAGATAAATTGTGACTTATTGTTTTTTAATTTTACACTACATAGTTTAGCTTTTAACCCTTTATAGGGCACTCATTGTAATATTCATTGAAAAAAATGAGTATTTATTAAAAGATTATATTTTATATATAGATTATAAGGTTGTTGTATAATATTTTGATAATGTTTAGATTTTTATGACTTTTATGTTAAATAATATTGTATATTACATTGTGTATACTGTATATACACTCACCGGCCGCTTTATTAAATACATCTGCCCAACTGCTTCTTAATGCAAATTTCTAATCAGCCAATCACATGGCAGCAACTGTCCAGCATGTAGGCATGGTCAAGACGATCTGCTGCAGTTCAAACCAAGCATCAGAATGGGGAGGAAAGGGTATTTAAGTGACTTTGAACGTGGCATGGTTGTTGGTGCCAGACGGCCTGGTTTAAGTATTTCAGAAACTGCTGATCTACTGGGATTTTCATGCACAACCATCTCTAGGATTTACAGAGAATGGTCTGAAAAAGAGAAAATATCCAGTGAGCGGCAGTTCTGTGGGGGCAAATGCCTTGTTGATGCACGAGGTCAGAGGTCAGAGGAGAATGGCCTGACTGGTTTGAGCTGATAGAAAGGCAACAGTAACTCAAATATCCACTCGTTACAACCGAGGTACGTAGAAGAGCTGAACACACAACATGTCCGACCTTGAGGCAGATGGGCTACAGCAGCAGAAGACCACACCGGGTTCCACTCCTGTCAGCTAACTGAGGCTACAAGTCACACAGGATCACCAAAATTGGACAATAGAAGATTGGAAATTGGTGGTGGTGTAATGGTGTGGGGGATATTTTCTAAGCACACTTTGGGCTCATTAGTACCAATTGAGCATCGTGTCAGCGCCTCAGCCTACCTGAGTATTGTTGCTGACCATGTCCATCCCTTTATGACCACAGTGTACCCATCTCCTGATGGCTACTTCCAGCAGGATAACGCGCCATGTCATAATGTGCAAATTATCTCAGACTGGTTTCTTGAACATGACCATGAGTTCACAGTACTCAAATGGCCTCCGCAGTCCCCAGATCCCAATCCAATAGAGCACATTTGGGATGTGGTGGAAGGGGACATTTCCAGTACCTTGTTGAACCTATGCCACGAAGGATTAAGGCAGTTCTGAAGGCAAAAGGGTAAGGTATACCTAATAAAGTGGCCGGTGAGACATTTAAATGAAATAAGAAAATCAAAGAATAAAAACGAATAATAATATTATACATTTTATAAATTATGAATACTATATTATAAATACTATATTATGCTATACTGTAATATACATTATTGATAATTATAAAGACAAACAATAACACTACAACTGTTTTCATTTGAACAGGCATATTTGTCATCAAATCATGTTTGTTAATAAATTGTGCAAAATGCATTGTTTCAAAATTCCAGTTAAAAAAGACTTTTGCTTAATAAAATGTAATCATTTAACTTACTTTAAAACAGGAAAGCAGAATCTAATGGAATCTAATATTCTAGAACATAAAATGTATTTGACATTTAACGTGGCCCTATTTTAATATTACTTTTATTATTATTTTAATTTTAATTATTTTAATATTAACTATCATTGTTCTTGGTTCGAAAAGCCTTTCTTTAGACCCATGACCATGTGTTTTCTAATACAGAAAGCAGATGGGTTGTGTTCAGACGTTCTGTGGTGGCATGTGTTCAGTTGCACTCATGCAGGGTGGAGACGAGAGATCACAACACACATGACCAGCCAACATGTGGAATGGATTGCATCATGTTTATTTCTCTGTTTGCCATGACTGGTGTCCCACCCTGAAGATCTGCTCTATCAGCTGCTGTTCTTCAATCAGCCGACATCACAGACTAATGATGCGCTATGAAGATGCGAGATATTAGCCAGTGCTGCATTTGCGCAGATGGTCAGGCAGAAGTAAAAGGACATTTCCCCTGAACTAGAGTGATGTACAGGTGTAAATGTATTTTTACATGCGCTAACAGTCAGGAATTTAAAGTCCACATGAACTAGAAGCTCCACCCGTTTTTGTTTCGTTTTTTTCTCAGTCCCTTGAGAAACCGAATATTAAATGAGAAAACAGTGGGCGTGGCTTGTTTTTTGTTACTGCTAGCTGACTAGATGTAGTAACGTAACTTTCATTCAGAAAGATCAGGAAAAGGGTTTCGGGAGAGTTATTACAACCTAACAGACCTAAAATGAAAGCTGGAGGGGTGTGGTTAAGCTTGTTAGCCCCGCCCAATGCCTAAAACACATGTAATCTGATAATTTAACTGACAACAAACAGGAAGGGCATTTTCAGATTTCAATTAAAGATTACAAGGGCAAACTTTTTTTTTCTTTTCTTAATGACATGCACAGATGAAGTGTTCACCAAAAAAGGTATAGCTTTGTTATAGTTATTGATGTTGATTGTTCCCTCTGTAGGCCACAGTGGGTTTGATCCGTAACCTGGCTCTGTGTCCAGCCAATCAGGCTCCTCTGCGGGAGTCCGGCGCCATCCCTCGACTGGTCAACCTGCTCCTCAAAGCCCATCAGGAGACGCAGAGACACGGATCAGGAGCCCAGCAGACCTATCAGGTGCAGAACACTGATCTGGGCTCATATTAACACCCACTTCAATATGAGCAAAAAAATAAATTAATTAATTAAAAAATAAATAAAAATAAATATATATATATATATATATATATATATATATATATATATATATATATATATATATATATATATACACACAGTTAAAGTCAGAATTATTAGCCCCCCTGTTTATTTTTTTCCCCAATTTCTGTTTAATGACGAGAAGATTTTTTTCAACACATTTCTAATCATAATAGTTTTAATAACTCATTTCTAATAACTGATTTATTTTATCTTTGCCATGATGACAGTAAATAATATTTGACTAGATATTTTTCAAGACATTTCTATACAGCTGAAAGTGACATTTATAGGTTTAACTAGGTTAATTAGGTTAACTAGGCAAGTTATTGTATAGTGAAGGTTTGTACTGTAGACACTAGAAAAAAAATGCTTAAAGGGGCTAATAATATTGACCTTAAATTGGTTCATAAAAAATTAAAAATGCTTTTATTTTAGCCACAATAAAACAAATAAGACTTTCTCAAGAAGAAAAAATATTATCAGACATACTGTGAAAATGTCCTTGTTCTGTTAAACATCATTTGGGAAATATTTAAGAAAAGATAGATAGATAGATAGATAGATAGATAGATAGATAGATAGATAGATAGATAGATAGATAGATAGATAGATAGATAGATAGATAGATAGATAGATAGATAGATAGACAGACAGACAGACAGACAGACAGACAGACAGACAGACAGACAGACAGACAGACAGACAGACAGACAGACAGGTAGGTAGGTAGGTAGGTTGGTTGGTAGGTAGGTAGGTTGGTTGGTAGGTAGGTTGGTTGGTTGGTAGGTAGGTTGGTTGGTTGGTTGGTTGATTGATTGATTGATTGATTGATAGATTGATAAATAGATAGATAGATTGATAGATAGATTGATTGATTGAATAGCAAAAATACTTTTTTTGATAAAATATATTGATATTTTTATGATATTTTTGAAAATATGTTGAAAAATATATTTTAAACGCAAATAAATTTTTAAGAAAATGTATTTGCTTGAAATATTTGAATAAAATCTTTATTTGATGTCTAAAACATTGAAAGAAAAGGAACATACAACTTTTTTAAATATAGGAACGCTTCTGTTTTGTTGACAGGACGGTGTGCGAATGGAGGAGATTGTGGAGGGCTGTACAGGAGCTCTGCACATTCTGGCCAGAGATCCAATGAACCGAGGGGAAATCGCCAGCATGCAGACCATTCCTCTGTTTGTGCAAGTACTGAACACACTTCTGCCTCTGTATATGTGTGTGTGCATGTGTGTGAATAATTGTATTGTCATTCATCTGCTTCTAAAAGCACTGTACATGATTACAGTATGTGTTACTTTATTCAGACAGAAACTGTTAAAAGTGCAGAACATCAGTAAAGCAAATGAAGATGTTGTTTTAGGAGTATAAGTGCTGTGGTTCTTCTGTCCTGTTAGCTGCTGTACTCATACGTGGAGAACATCAAGCGCGTGTCGGCCGGTGTTTTGTGTGAGCTGGCTCTGGATAAGCAGTCGGCTGAGATGATCGATGCAGAAGGAGCGTCTGCACCTCTGATGGAGCTCCTGCACTCCCCGAATGAGGGCATTGGTGAGTTTTTTTTTTTTGTGTACCTACATAAACACTCTTTAGTCCGGCGCTTCAAGCACACATATGAAAAAATATAGTTAAAATTTTCAATAAATATTACTAATGATGAACAGCAGGAAACTGCATTTTTCTGCATTGGTTTGGCTCATTTGTTGAAACAGGAACTACATTCTCAAACCTCGAAGATCGTTTGGCCAAACAGTCTTACAGTTTACCACAACTCTATAGATTAGGATAGTAATATTAGCAATAGTAAATAGTCATAAGGATAGTAATATTGGTGACACTTTATTTTGATGGTCCATTTGAGTATTAGACTGTCTGCTTAATATCTGCTGATACTGCTCCTTCAACAGACATTTAACTGACTATAAGAAACTTTGCAGGTACATGTCAACTTGAATTAACCCTAACCCCAACCTAACAGTCTACTTATAACAACCCAGGCTCATTCTGAGAATGTAGTCCCGTGGACGTTTCTGGAGACCGCGAAATACGTAGCCGGGGGTACGAACGGCTGCATTTCATTTTTTAAGCGACGCCGTTCCTTTCGGCGCTTGCCGGCCGGTCAGCCGGCCGCTCGCCTCCGTGTGGAGGGCTTTCCCGCTGCAACCAGTTTGTCCGGTTAGCTCTTCGTGTACTCTGGTGGACTCGAGGCGCAGATCGAGGGGCTGACCACGACGACGACGACGACCGGGTTCGAGTCCGGGGAAGAGCGGTTCCAGAAATCAGGTAAGAAAACAAAAACAAAATCAAAAAAATGAAGCGAACCAGTTCGTTACAGGGTGAGAATGTGGTCAAAATCCGAAAACGTGGTAAAAATCAGACAAGGGCTTTTCTTTTTCTGGACGGCTTTTGTGAATCGTCGTTGGTTGGGTTTAGGAACGGAGGAGGGTGGGTCAGCCGATTGGCCGGTCGCACGGTCAATCATTCTGTCATCCAGGCAGACAGGCAGAAGGTCGTTCGACAGCGGCCTCTAGCGGGATTACGCGAGAATGGCGTGGGAAAAAGCACGCACAGCGGCCTCTCGCGTATTCGCGAAAACAAAAACTGCAAAAATACATTCCTCCCGTGACGTACTTCGTGGTCTCCAGAAACGTCCCCGGGAATACGTTCTCAAAATGAGCCTGGGTTGACTTATAATCTAATGAGAAGTAGTTGGCATGTAAATGCAATGTAACTTAAATTCAACAATGGAAATAAAATAAAGTGTGACCGTAATATTTGCAATATATATTTAACTTATTATTTACATGTTGAAGGGGGCAAATTGAAGGGGGGAGGAGGGGGTGGCGCCCCAGCAGCCTTTATTGACCACTGGTAAGAAGTCAACCAATTCCAACAGACTAGGCCATGATCTGACCAATCAGAATAGAGTATCTTCACAGTAAGGCGGGGTTTAGAGAGACTATATCCTTGAACAAACTGTTTCAGACACTGTAAGAGAAGAGCTGGTGCTGAGTTGTGTATTTTGAGAAATTTTAAATGTGTTTTGACCTTGAATGGATGTAAACCTCTTACTGGAGACCCTGAAACAACAGAATAGGTCAAACCAATACAGATGTTTTTGTGTGTGTGTGTGTGTGTGTGTGTGTGTACAAGAAATTCTAGGCTGTATAAACACAACTTAAGCATATTTGAAACTGCAAACCTTCTCCTTGATTTGCGGGCTCCCTGTGGATGTAAGCGGAGACTGAGTACTGGCAATTCTGACTTATTCACTGTATACAGTATTATATCAGCACTTTTCATAATCCGCCAACACTCTCCTGTATCTGCTTTGATTTGAACACATAATTTATTGGTGTGATGACCAAGCTAAATTTTTCAGCAAGCCCAGGGTCAAATGATAAATCATTCTGTTCAACTTTTAATATTTTGTGGTAACTGTGATGTTATATATATATATATATATATATATATATATATATATATATATATATATATATATATATATATATATATATATATATATATATATATATATAAAGAGGGATTATTTCAAATGTTTTATTTTTGTAGCAAATTAAAAGTCCCTTTTGATTCCAAACTCATTAATTCATTCATTTTCCTTCAACTTAGTCCCTTTATTTATCCGCGGTCGCCACAGCGGAATGAACCACCAACTTATGCAGCACATGTTTTACACAGTGGATGCCCTTCAGCTGCCAGTACTGGAAACATCCATACACACTCATTCACACACATACACTACGGCCAATTTAGCTTACCCAATTCACCTGTAGCACATGTCTTTGGACTGTGGGGGAAACCAGAGCACCCGGAGGAAAACCACGCCAACACAGGAAGAACATGCAAACTCCACACAGAAATGCCAACTGGCCCAGGCGGGACTCGAACCAGCAACCTTCTTGCTATGAGGCGACAGTGCTAACCACTGAGCCACCGTGTAGCCCAATTCCAAATGTATTTGCACTTATACTTCTATACCTGTACTTATTAAAATAAGTTAAAATAATCAGTGTTCTTATTATATTTTAAATGTATTAAACTTCTTCCTGGCAAATGGGTAACACCCAGAGGTTTGAAGGGTAGTGAAGGTTTCAAGATTTAAAGAGTCTATTAGTATATCATTAAATGTGTCTTGTGCAAATTATGCCTGATCGTTTTAATTGGATTATAAATTATTGTTACAGTGAAATATGATTAGATGTCTTCTGTTTTGATGTTTAAACCCCTTTTCTTTTTTGATTTTGACACACATAGATGGGTGGATAGGTAGATGGCTTTGTGGGTAGATGGATGGAAGGACGGATGGATGGTTGGATGAATGGAGGATGGATGGATTGATCAATGAATAGATGGATGGAAGGAAGGATGGATGGTAGATAAAAGAAATGAAGGATAAACACAGACTGACAGAAATCAGACAGATGAGTGGATGGATGGATGGATGGATGGATGGATGATAAAGGAATAAAGGATAAATACAGATAGACAGAAATCAGATGGACTGATGCATGGATGGGTGATGAATGGAAGGAAGGATGGATGGATGATTGATAGATAGAGGGATGGATGGGTGGATGGATGGATGGATGGATGGATGGATGATAAAGGAATAAAGGATATAAATCAAACAGATTTGGATGGATGGATGGATGGATGGATGGATGGATCGATGGATGGATGGATGGGTGGGTGGGTGGATGGATGGATGATAAAGAAATAAGGGATAGAAATCAAACAGATGGATGGATGGATGGATGGATGATAAAGGAATAAGGGATATAAATCAAACAGTTGGATTGATGGATGGATGGATGATAAAGGAATAAAGGATATAAATCAAACAGATTTGGATGGATGGATGGATGGATGGATGGATGGATGGATCGATGGATGGATGGATGGGTGGGTGGGTGGATGGATGGATGATAAAGAAATAAGGGATAGAAATCAAACAGATGGATGGATGGATGGATGGATGATAAAGGAATAAGGGATATAAATCAAACAGTTGGATTGATGGATGGATGGATGATAAAGAAATAAGGGATAGAAATCAAACAGTTGGATGGATGGATGGATGGATGGATGGATGGATGAATGGATGGAAGGATGGATGGATGGATGGATGGATAGATAAATGGATGGATGATAAAGAAATAGGGGATAGAAATCAAACAGTTGGATGGATGGATGGATGGATGGATGGATGGATGGATGGATGATAAAGAAATAAGGGATAGAAATCAAACAGTTGGATGGATGGATGGATGGATGGATGGATGGAAGAATGATAAAGGAATAAGGGATAGAAATCAAACAGTTGGATTGATGGATGGATGGATGGATGGATAGATGAATGGATGGATGATAAAGAAATAGGGGATAGAAATCAAACAGTTGAATGGATGGATGGATGGATGGATGGATGGATGGATGGATGATAAAGAAATAAGGGATAGAAATCAAACAGTTGGATGGATGGATGGATGGATGGATGATAAAGAAATAAGGGATAGAAATCAAACAGATGGATGGATGGATGGATGGATGGATGGATGGATGGATGGAAGAATGATAAAGGAATAAGGGATAGAAATCAAACAGTTGGATTGATGGATGGATGGATGATAAATAAATAAGGGATAGAAATCAAACAGTTGGATAGATGGATGGATGGATGGATGGATGGATGGATGGATGGATGGATGGATGGATGGATGGATGGATGGATGGATGGATGGATGGATGGAAGGATGGATGGATGGATGGATGGATGGATAGATGAATGGATGGATGATAAAGAAATAGGGGATAGAAATCAAACAGTTGGATGGATGGATGGATGGATGGATGGATGATAAAGAAATAAGGGATAGAAATCAAACAGTTGGATGGATGGATGGATGGATGGATGGATGGATGGATGGATGGATGGATGGATGGATGGTAAAGAAATAAGGGATAGAAATCAAACAGTTAGATGGATGGATGGTGAATGGAAGGAAGGATGGAAGGACGGATAATTATTTGATTATGCTCATGTCTGTTTTTCTTTCTTTTTCTCTCTCTTCTTCAGCCACTTACGCCGCAGCCGTTCTCTTCCGCATCTCAGAGGACAAGAGTTCTGACTACAGGAAGCGAGTGTCAGTGGAGCTCACTCACTCCCTCTTCAAACACGACCCTGCAGCCTGGGACATGGTCAGTACAATGACTCAATCACACAGCACGAGCATTACTCACACCATTTACAATTAGTTGTGCCTGGCAATTTTTTAGCAATCGTAATGAGATAATTATATTGATTTGGCATATCTGATAACAGACCTTGAAATTATTCAAATGTAATACAACGCAGCTCTGATATGAAGTACACTGTGCTTTCATTTAGGGTTTCAGTTTTCAGTTCAGTTATACGGTCATCACGTTTACTTACAGATTTACATGACGAAGCTCTAATGGCCTATATACAATGACATATACAGTGCTCAGCATAATTGAAAACACCCCATTTTGAAAATAAATATTTTTATCCATTACTCAGTGAATATAGGCAATGTATTTTGGTGCATTTAAACAAAACAGATTTATTAAACAGATATATTTATTGAAATGATATTTTAGAAATCATATTTAGAAATCTAGATAATACAATTAAATTCAAGCAAAATGTTGCAAAAGAATTACAACCTATAAAATTTCAACAAAATTTTTCCTTTTTTTTTTGCTTCTCTTGATTTTTTTTCTCTTTTCTAAATTTGTAGTTAATTGTTTTATAAGATATAAATTTGGGTGTGCTCATTTTTAGACCGTTAGCATGCATTTATAATGTTTTTTTGTGCAGTAACGCTACTTCAGTCCGATTTACTGTACATTAAACAGCAACTCCATTTCATGAAGATTAAAGATAAACAAAATGAGGATAAAAAAAAAAAGATGTTACGATCAAGACCTTGAGTATGATGAGGATGAATGAATGACAGCTGCTAAAAATGTCTGAGAGACATCCGATTTTTAGCACAGTAGCCTTCTGTGTGTTTTATTTGCTAATGTAAGATTTTTTTGAAGATAAATATAATGTATTAAACTATACATTATTTAAATTACTTTATACTATATGTCTAATAAGCTTTTTATATAAATGGACATTGCACAGATATTGATGTTTCTCAAAGTTTTGCTCTGTTCTACTTGCAGCACACAAAAATATTTGAATTGCAAATAGTTTTAAAGGGCACATAGTTTACCTCTTTTTTTATGATTTAATATTAATATTATGGTTTTTCTGAGTGTGCCAGTTTAGGTTCAGTTCAAAACACAATTCAGATTTTTTTATTATAATGGGTTTAAAAGTGTCATGTTGGGGGCGTGTCCACAGTTCGCTGATTTAGGGGTGTGTTGCTTCACATGTAAATTAGTTTCGGCTTCACGCCCAACGTAACAAGGGGGCGGGCCCATGAGCTCACCCGCTCTGACCCGCTCTGACAGACTGAGAGGAGCAGGAGTGAGAGGATCAGCAATCAGTCGTACATGTACGACTCGGACACAGACCAAGCAGAGAGTACAAAATCATATGTGTCTGTACAGTTTTACAGTCAACTGTGTGCTAGTTCCAAGTGCCGAGCTTGTACACAGAAACTAATAACCACGCACACTGAATTAACTTTGACTGAGGCACCGGATGCGCCGCTCAAAGCCGTGACACGGCACACCAGACACTCTCTGTGGTGCGGCAGAAACATGAAGTGTCCCGAATCGTCACGCCACGCAGTTTTGAATTCTAAACATAGGTTTCTATCAGGGTACACACAACGGCGCTTCAAGTCTGCAGCGGTCCGCGGCGCCCAGCCGTTGACTTGTGTGTACCCTGATAGAAACCTATGTTTAGAATTCTAAAACGCATGCTAGTTAAGATCACAGCAAGCTTCTGTGATCGCGAGAAATGCAAACGGCTGAAGTATAAGGTAGACTCAATGAGAAGTACACATGTTTGCAAACCTACCTAAAGATACAACCAATAATTCCGATTAAAGCGATAATGTGGAGAATATTGCTCTTGTGTTGAGCCCAATGAGCCTTGCATCTAAAAATAGAGCAAGGGTGTTCCTTTAGTGATATCGCTTCGACTCACGCTGAAAATGGCGGACGTGAATCAACAAACTGAGGATATGATGACGCGCCTGTCAATCAATATTGGTGGGCGGGGGGACCGCACTCCTACGTAAAGTAGCTTAGTTTGCAATGTTTACATTGTTCAACTTACATTAAATCTAAATCCCAAATATCAGAAATGACAACTGATTGTTAGGATTTAATTAATGTAAATTTTAATGTTTTTGATTAATGCACTTACGTTCATTCATTCATTTTCCTTCTACACAGTGGAATGAACCGCCACTTACTTGACAGATTTATGTATTTTTAATTTTAGGTGGTTTGTGTAATGTGTTTAATGTTTATTAAAATAATTTATAATTACATCCCTAGTGATTTTCAGCTAATTACAATGTCTTGTTCCAGTAGTTGGATTTAGAGGTTTTTGCAAAAAAAAAGCACAAGAAAATTTACCTTGTTAAAAACCAAAGAATTGTCTAAAGTGACATTTAAGAAAAAAAAATTTTGTAGATAATAACCTTATCATTATCTAAAATATGAAACGTCTGAGCCTAATTATAGGAGCCTGATAGAAAATGCTCATTTACAAGAAAAGATGTCTGATGGATTTAGAGAGTTTTGCATCTAAACTGTTTATATATTATTATTATTATTATTATTATTATTATTATTATTATTATTATTATTATTATTATTTATATTTTATATATGTAATATATTTAAAGTATTATTACCAAACAACTTACTAATAATATATTTAAAAGTACCATTTATTCCTACGATGAAAATGTTATTTTAGCATTTTTCTTCCACACTGTAAAAATTGATAAAAGTCATGACAGCAAATGTTTTTTTATGATACCTTAAGATATTTTAATAAGTTAATCAAGTTTCAACTACATTTTTATAGTTAAGTATGATTTAACTTAATATTGTTAGTCAGTTTGACAAATGTAAGCTGAGATTTCCTTTGATTCACTAACAAATTAAGGCAGCAACATTTATCCAGTGCCAAATGATCCATTAGAAATCCTAATAATATGCTGATTTGCAACTCAACAAAAGTATTTTGACATTTCCTCATACTTCATTAAGATCAATCACTCTTTGAAGACAGCAAAAGTGAATGAATGTGTATGTTATTCTTCTTCCAGGCACACGCCGCCATGCCTCTCGACCCCGGATACATACCAGATGGTGAGTTGCAAGCCGATCGACAGCCCGGCACATTCACTCTCATTCTATCCTTCTGCTTTAGTGCGCAACACCGCAGCAAATTGCCTATTTATCCAGCGCATCCCGCCGCATTACTGCCAAGAGCATTAAAATGAAATGCCACATGACAAATGAGTTATGGCTGGTGGATGCGCGCGCGAGAGAAGGGTCAAAGACGAAAAGATAAAGAGAGACAGTCATTGAATTCACATTTATCAAGCTCCAGAGCGGTTCGATTGCGTTGTTGTCAGTCTGTTACGCCGAGTGACAGAAAAGCGTGTTCCCTCAGTAGGGGAACATTAGCTGGGTTTGCTGCCTGATCTTCAGTCATTTGACCAGTTTCAGTTGTCAGCCCCTCAGATAGCTCTAGTGACAGACTGAAACACTGATGCAGTACGTTAAAAAGATTGACTGAAATAGTGTAGTCTGTTGTGTGTTGGATTTTGGGGTTTTCTACACAGAGATACTGTTGAGCTGTAAAACTATCTGAAGTTAGAAATGAGAAAATGCACTTACAATCGAAGCCTAAAAATATATCAACACAGGTGAAAATGTACCCCTGCATACATTTCTGGAGAGTGCGAATTATGTAGCCAGAACTACATATGGCTGCATTTCGTCTTTAAAACGAATGCTACAGGGCAGTATGACTTCGCCGACGGCTTCTGTTGCTTTTGAGCTAACAGCTGACCGCTTACCTCCATGTGCACAGCTTTTCCGCTGTTACCAGTTTGCTCAGTAGCTCGCCATGTATGTCGGTGGACTTGAGACTCAGAGCAGAGTTGACCGCTATGACAGGGTTTGAGTTTTGCGAAAAACGATTCCAGAAAGCAGGTGAAATAAAAAAAGAAGCCAAAAAATGTAATAAACAAGTAAATAACAGGGTGAGAATGTGGTAAGATCTGAAAACATGGTGAAAATCAGGCAGGAAGAGTGGATTGCTTTTCAAAACACTGTTGATTTGGTTTAGGGAAAGTGGTGAGTGGGTCAATCAGTGCTTTCGAAAACACTATCGGTTGGGTTTAGGGAAGAAGAATGGTGGGTCAGTCAATAGGTCAGTCAGTCAGTCAGTTGACAGCGGCCTCTAGTGGATTAACGAGAGAACAGCAGGCACGAATGGCACTCGTGAGAGAAATTTGAGATCTGAAAAAGCGTACACAGCGGCTTCTGGTGGATTAGCCTAAACAAAAACTGGAAAACGTACCTCCTGGGACGTATTTCGTGATCTCCAGAAATGTATATAGGAGTACATATCCACAACGAGTCTGGGTTAAAATATACAGTTGAAGCCTAAATATTATTGGAAATATTGTTTTTTAAAATATTAGTTTAGTTATGAATCTGATATTATCAAGTCAATTTTATTGCTTTTTCAAATATTTCCCAAATGATGTTTAACGCAGCATGGAAATTTTCAGGTTTTTTTTACTATTATATTTTTTCTTCTGGAATAAAAGCAGTTTTTTTTAAGGTCATTATTTTTAGCCCCCTTTAGAGATATATATAGTTCTTCAGTTGGCTACAGAATAGAACAAATATCTAGTAAAATATTATGTACTGTCATGTACATAGCAAAGACAAAATAATTTGTTATTACAAATTATTAAAACTATTATCTTTAAAAATATGTTGGGGAAACATAATCTCTCCATTAAGCAGCACTTTTCTATTTAATAATTTTGTCTTTAACTATATTTGTAAGGTAAAATTGTTTGTGTCCAACATTCTTCAAAGTATCTTCTTTCTTTGTTTAACAATAAAACGTATAAAGCCATTTAAGGGAGAGTAAATGATCATGGAATGATAAGTCAGTTTATTAATTATAGCACAAATTGAATTAAATAATAAAACCGCAAGCAACAGTATAATGTCACAATATGTATAGTGAGGGAAATAAGTATTGAACGCATTACCATTGTTCTCAAAAATCATATTTCTAAAGGTGATGTTGACTTGAATTTTTCACTGGATGTTGGTTACAACTAAAGAAATCCATATATGCAAATAAAACAAATCTAATTAGATTACAAATGAAGTTCTGTGTAATAAAATGAAATGACGCTGGGAAAAAGTATTGAACACATGAAGAAAGGAAGGTGTAGAAAGGCATGAAAAGCCCAGACAGCAGCTGAAATCTCTCAGTAGTTCTTCAGCAACGCTCTGCCCTTTCTCATTGTAAATAAATATTAGCTGCTTCAGTACAACATCTACATTAGCAGGAGGAAGAAAATGAAACCAGGGTGGACAGTTCAGCAAGACAATGGTCCAAAACACAGCCAAGGATACTCTCAAATGCTTTCAGAGAAAGAAAATCAAGCCGTAGAATGGCCCAACCAATCACCTGACTTAAATGGCAGCTTAAAGACGCCTCTCATATGGAGAATGAAGTCACATGCATTGCTCAGGTGAGATTTTTTCACAGACTTCAACAGAGTGTAGAAATCTTGATGGTTCTGTGGGTCTCGTCTATCAAATCTGAGCTTTATTTTGTGCTTTCAATTAGATTCAAGTCAGGTGATTGGCTGGGCCATTCTTCAGCTTGATTTTCTTTCTCAAAAAACATTTGAAAATTTCCTTGGCTGTGTTTTGAATCATTGTCTTGCTGAAATGTCCACCCTGGTTTCATCTTCATCATCCTGCTAATGTATATGCTGGACTGAAGCAGATAATGTTAATTTACAATGAGGAAGGGCAAAAGGTTGCTGCAGAATTTCTGAGAGATTTCAGCTGCTGTCTGGGCTTTCACTGCCTTTCTACACCTTCCTTTTTCATGTGTTAAATACTTTTTTCCTGTGTCATTTCATTTTATTACTGATTTTTTATTTTATTTTATTATTTTTATTTCATTATAAACTGATTAGATTTGTTTACTTTGCATATATGGATTTCTTTGGTTGTTACCAACATCTGGTAAAGATTTCAAGTCAACATCATTTTTAGAAATTTCTTTTCTGAGAAAAATGGTGACATGTTCAATACATATTTCCCCCACTATATATCTACCTTTTAAATAAAAAAGGATGTTTTGTTCCCTGCACATTTTCGTGGACTGTGTCCACAGAATATTCTAGCAAAAACAATACAGCTGTATTAACATGTCATGTACAAAACAAACCAAGTTTCAACAGAGAAGACACCTTAGGTTTGAGGATGGCAGTCTGAGGGTGTTTTTGTGTCTGACTCTTCAGGCGTTTCTGCTGTGGCCTCGGGGCTTTGTGAATGTCTGTTTCTAGGTGTTTGTATTTAACAAGTGTGTCATTTGGATTCAGTCAATTTGTTCGTCTGAAATCCCCCTCGGTCACTTACATTTCATTAAGCAGCTCTCTATCAATGTCGAGAGTCCTCCATTATGTGAATCGCTAGGAGTATGTATCGCTGGAAGTGCTTTGCATGTTTTATTCTCCTTTTTTTAATCCCTGCTCAACGTTTCATCCATCAGTAAATTGACTCATTAAAGCAATGATATGTACACCGATTTTATCATGGTAAAAGGAGAATTAAGCACTCTACTTATGTACACAAACCGTGGGCATCATATTGCATCTATTAAAAGATAATAAGATATACAGTGGGGGAAATTATTGAACACGTCGTGTTTTTTTCTGGGAATAATATTTCCAAAGGAGCTGTTGACAACCAGATTTTGGTAAAAACCCAAACAATACAAACTTAAAAATCTGAATAAATTGTTGTTTAATAACAATGAAATGACACAAGAAAAAAGTTTGAACTACTAAAATGTATTTAACACATTATATAAATGGCTTTTTTGGTGATGGCAGCTTAAAGACGCCTCTTATTTGTCACATGTATTTCTCAGGGGTGAGTTTTTCACAGACTTAAACAGAGTTTAAAAAATCTTGCTGGTTCTATGGGTCTCGTCTTTCAAATCTGTGCTTTATTTTGTGTTTTCTATTGGATTCAAGTCAGGTGATTGGCTGGGCCATTCTACAGCTTGATTTTCTTTCTCAAAACATTTGAGTTTCCTTGGCTGTTTTGTGGATCATTGTCTTGCTGAAATGTCTGTCGGGTTTTCATCTTCATCCTCCAGCTAATGTAAATGTTGGACTGAAGCAGCTAATATTAACTCACAGTGATGAAGGGCGGAGGGTTGCTGAATAATATGAGATTTCGGCTGCTGTCTGGGCTTTCATTGCATTTCTACACCTTCCTTTCTTCATGTGTTCAAAACTTTTTTCCTGTGTCATTTAATTTTATTACACATAACTTCATTTGTAAACAAGGATGCAACAATTAACCGATTTCACTATTAACTGTGCTTTAATTTGTTACGGTTAATGAATAGTAAAGGCTTCTCAATACTGCGTGTCTGCTTGGAACAAAACTGCAGCAACTAAACAAAGTTACGCCAACTGTGTGCTAAGGCTGATTTTAACTATAGCTGAAGCTATAACATATCTCGTCTTGTGCGTGCGCAAGTTCGTTATTTCCAATGAAGGTGTGTGGCTTGCGTATATTGGCAGTGGTGCGCACTTGGCGGGATGCTTTCCAGGCACTCCTAGTTGAAAGAATGCCGTGAGCGCACTGCAAGTCACCTGACATGAACTGGACCGATCAGCTTCATACGTTCTACGTTCCACCAAAAAATACCAAACAAGTTCATAATGTAGTTGATCAAAAGTGGTTTTCAGACAGGGGTTACCAGCCTTTGACTACATTTGTTTCATTTAAAAGGGAAATACTTTGCTAATATGTAGCTTAGGTTTACATTAGACAATTACTATTTATTCTTATTTTTGTTTATTTGTTTATTATTATTTGGTGCTGTATTATTTAGTTACTGGGCAGCATTAAATAACTCTAAAATATGAGAAGTTTTCATGTGATTTTTCATGTGATTTATTTTATATATATATATATATATATACACACACAATAGTAACTAAATATATTTAAATTATATATGTTATAAAATGGATTGTACTATATGTAGTTATTTTGATACTACATATTATTATAAATATAAGATTATATATTTTCATACCATAAATACTTTATATATCGCTAAATTTATGTTTAGTAAATTAAGAAAAGTATATTTTCCATTTTATATTCATTTAGATATTTAAATTTTATTTTAAAAATAATTTTACATTTAGATAATTCTAAAAATAATCATTCATTCATTCATTTTCTTTTCAGCTTAGTCGCTTTATTAATCAGGGACTCCACACCACAGCGGAATGAACCGCCAACTTATCCAGCATATGTTTTACGCAGCAGGTGCCCTTCCAGCTGCAACCCATCACTGGGAAACATCCATACACACTCATTCGCACTCATAGCTGAACATGCTACCCACTGCACCACCGTGGAGCCCTAAAAAAATATAAATAAACAAAATAATCACTTATATTAAAATAACAAACATGCAAATATCAATTTAAACTGCTTTGTATAATATAAATGACTTTGAAATATTTGATATTACATAAATATATATATATATATATAACATTTAAGTTATTAAATATATCAAAATAAGTTAATCTAATTAATACTTTTATTATTTCCACTTTTTTTATTTAATTATTTAAAACAACAACAAAAAAAACTGTCAATGTTTATTTGCACGCTAACTTTTAATGCCCCTTTCTCTTTCTCCAAGACCTGGATGTGGTTTACCCACCATATGGTTACTCTGATTTACCCATGGACGGCCTCCCGCTGGACGCTGAGCTTCATGAGCAATACATGCCAGAAATGACCTACGACCCTCGACAGGTGTATCCAAATCCTCTTTAACAACACTGCCAGCAGGTTAGCTTCAGCACACTTCCTGATGCACAATTTACATTCTCTAGTGCCGTTCACACCAAAGACGATAACTATAAAGATACAGGGCTAGAAATAACAATTAGAGAGTTCACACCACAGCTATAGCAAAAAAAATGATTGCACTGTCATCATGACAAAGATAAAAGAAATCAGTTATTAGAAACTAATTATTAATACTATTATATTTTGAAATGTGTTAAAAGGGGGGCTAATAATTCAGGAGGGCTAATAACTTCAACTGTATCTTCATCGTTCTTGCTGTGAACGAACCTTTATACTTGACATTACCTTCAGATAGTGAGCCATGTTTATTTTCTGAATGAATCTGTTCTTCTCAGTCTTCAGGTGAAATGAAGTGGACGAAGGTGGAAACTACACAACGGTTTGTTCCCTGCGACAGACGCGGAGCAGGGCCTGAACTGCGCAGTGCTCAAAGGAAAGAAGAAGAAAAACACTCGCTTTAGTTCACCACCGGTCTGTTTGTGACGTGAACTCGAAGCACTGCCTAACTCATCTTGTTATCTTGTGCTACTAACAGAGTGACAAAAGCCTAAAAGTGTGGTGATGCGATAAAAGCATGTGATCATAACATGTACATTTTTTGTACTTTATATCGTTTGTCCAAAGATGTCCAGACAACTCCGTCCTAGAAATGTAGCGTAGCTAGCTAGCGGCTCGGCCACATGAGGGTTCGTTTTCCTTTGCGTTCTGTGTATTTGTGGCTCTGAGGCTTTAGAAAATAAATCAACAAAGGCAACAAAACATACATCTGAAAAAAACGAAACTCGTTTGTATTTTCATAGTCACACTATTTTGAGAAGAGATGTTGTTCTGACTTCCGACAAGTCAATGGCAGGTTTTTTTTCATCTTTTTTTTGTTTTTGTTTGGCAGACTCTTCCCAGCAGGCACAGGATGTGTCAACATGATGTCAGATTGATGTTGTACCCCAACGTCGTTTGGACTTTGCATTTTGCTTGGAAAAGCCGACATCAATGTCTAACGTCCAACCTAAAATCAACCTAAAATCAACCAAATATCAACGTCTGATGATGTAACTGCTTGATTATGTGTGGACTTTACCACTATGGCATTGACTTTTGGTTGACACCATCTGACAAATAAATGTTAGTATTTGACATCATTATGACGTTCGACATTCGACGTTCGACGTTCGATTTTGGTTACTTTCCAACACAACCTAAAATCAACCAAATATCAACATCTAATGATGTTACAGCTTGATGTTGTGTGGACTTTTCCACTATGATGTCTATTAGACATGGATTTTGGTCACCCTACCTGATGATGAAATGTCAGTATTTGACATCATGATGATGTTGGTTTAAGATGTTGCCTAGACATTGGATTTTGGTTCACTTTTCAACACAACCTGAAATCAGCCTAAAATAAACCAAATATCAACATCTTATGATGTTACAGCTTGACGTTGTGTGGACATTACCACTATGACGTTGGATTTTGGTTGCCATACCTGACAAATAAATGTCAGCATTTGACGTCATGATGACGTTGGTTTAGGATGTTGGCTCGACGTTAGATTTTGGTCACTTTCCAACACAACCTAAAATCAATCAAATATCAACGTCTAATGATTTTACAGCTTGACGTTGTGTGGACGTTATCGCTATGACGTTGAATTTTGGTTGTCATACCTAACGAATAAATGTCAGTATTTGACATGAATATGACGTTGTTTTAAGATGTTGGCTTGATGTTGGATTTTGGTCACTTTCCAACACAACCTAAAATCAACCTAAAAACAACCAAATATCAACATTTAATCTAGTCACACAGCTTGACATTGTGTGGATGTTACCACTATGATGTCTATCAGACGTTAGATTTTGGTTGCCATACCTGATGAATAAATGTCAGTATTCTATATCAATATGACGTTGGTTTAAGATGTTAGCTTGACGTTGGATTTTGGTTCACTTTCCAACACAACCTAAATCAACCTAAAATAAACCAAATATCAACATCTTATAATGTTACAGCTTGAGGTTGTGTGGACATTACCACTATGACGTTGGATTTTGGTTGTCATTTCTGACAAATAAATGTCAGTATTTGACGTCAATATGACGTTGGTTTAAGATGTTGGCTCGACGTTGGATTTTGGTCACTTTTCAACCCAACCTAAAATCAACCAAATATCAACATCTAATGATGTTACAGCTTGACGTTGTGTGGACGTTACCACTATGACGTTGGATTTTGGTTGCCATACCTGACAAATAAAGGTCAGCATTTGACGTCATGATGACGTTGGTTTAGGATGTTGGCTAGACGTTAGATTTTGGTCACTTTCCAACACAACCTAAAATCAATCAAATATCAACGTCTAATGATTTTACAGCTTGACGTTGTATGGACGTTATCGCTATGATGTTGAATTTTGGTTGTCATACCTAACGAATAAATATCAGTATTTGACATGAATATGACGTTGTTTTAAGATGTTGGCTTGATGTTGGATTTTGGTCACTTTCCAACACAACCTAAAATCAACCTAAAAACAACCAAATATCAACATTTAATCTAGTCACACAGCTTGACATTGTGTGGACGTTACCACTATGATGTCTATCAGACGTTGGATTTTGGTTGCCATACCTGATGAATAAATGTCAGTATTCTATATCAATATGACGTTGGTTTAAGATGTTAGCTTGACGTTGGATTTTGGTTCACTTTCCAACACAACCTAAATCAACCTAAAATAAACCAAATATCAACATCTTATAATGTTACAGCTTGAGGTTGTGTGGACATTACCACTATGACGTTGGATTTTGGTTGTCATTCCTGACAAATAAATGTCAGTATTTGACGTCAATATGACGTTGGTTTGAGATGATGGCTCGACGTTAGATTTTGGTCACTTTTCAACCCAACCTAAAATCAACCAAATATCAAAATCTAATGATGTTACAGCTTGATGTTGTGTGGACGTTACCACTATGACGTCTATCAGACATTGGATTTTGGTTGCCATACCTGATGAATAAATGTCAGTATTTGACGTCAATATGACGTTGGTTTAAGATGTTGGCTTGACGTTAGATTTTGGTCATTTTCCAACACAACCTAAAATCAACCAAATATCAACATGATTTGACATCGTTATTGGGCATCAAAATATCATTGTCATTAGACGCTGAGTTCAATTTTGGTCACCTGACATCACAACTTACATCTAACCTAATATTAATGTCTTATGACATTGTGTGCCTGCTGGGTTCATACAAACTGATATTCAGTTGTAAGGAAATGTTTGTGGCGTATGATTTCATGTAAAAAAAAAGTCATTCGTTATTCACAGCTATACATTTGGACATCCTAAAATCCAATAAAAAACATGCAATGGTTTTAAAATTAAACTCTCAATAAGCACATTCTGATGTCCAAACGTATTTAGCTATACATATTTTATTTCACGTAAAGTTAGTACTTTTTCTAACATAACACTTCTATCATACAAAAAAATAAATATAGGATTCATTTCCGAGTATGTCAGAATTGCTAAATGAAATAAATGGCCACTTTTGTAGTATATTTTAGAGAAATCTGATACACATCGACTGGATAAAATGCCATTTTGCTTTCTTTTCATTGCAGTTATTGTTGTAACAGGGAACATTTCTTTCAAGAAACATTTTTTTCTTGCACACAATAATCATTTAGCTTTGTTATTTGGATTATGCTCTGAAATTATGCTATAATACTTTTCATTAGGACTGAATAGAGTTTTAGCAAAATGCTACCAACATCATGATGATTGCTTTCCCCACCTATATAGTTTTCCAGCTAGGCTCTCGATACTAAATTGCCCTCTTATTATTATTATTATAATACAGCTCGGCTTATTCTGATCGGTCATTTAGTGTTAATGACCCCGATAAGGGTTTATTTTATGATTATGACTTGTTGCAAATTGTCCTTATTCGCCCTCTTTATATAACATCCTTTAGACGTAAATATTTTTTATACAAAAGCTATGTTTTACATCATTGTACATAGATATAAATGTGCTGATCTTGTTTTGAATGACACGCTTATGATGCGAGAGATCATTCTGAGAGGCGTTTGTTTCAATCTGTGTGAAGTGTGATTGCTGATTGATGAAATTGCAGTAATTGTCGAGCATCATTCATTATTAACCGTAACCGTAGTGGAGAATTTAGCATCATAACTACAAATCTGCCTGCCATCTGTTGGTATAAAGAACGTGTATGTGCCAAAATGAATCGAAGTTACATTGACGAAGACTATTCTGGTACTGTTTTCCAACTTGAGCTCAATTTGTTTTCGTTTCTTTTACAGCAGAAGTGATAAAGGGATAGTTCACGCAAAAATAAAATGTTTGCTGATAATTTACTTAGCTCAAGGGCAATTACAATGCAAGTGTCTAATTTTCTTCAGAAGAACACAGAATAATATACACTGCCTGACAAAAGTCTTGTCATCGATTACTGTTGTAAGAACAACAAATAATAACTTGACTTCTAGTTGATCATTTGGAAAAGTGGCAGAAGGTCGATTTTTCAGAGGAATCATCTGAATCATCACATATACTGCAGAAGACTTATCTGCATGGACCCAAGATTCTCATAGAAATCAGTCAAGTTTGGTGAGAGAAAAATCATGGTTTGGGGTTACATCCAGTATGGGGGCGTGCGAGAGATCTGCAGTGGATGGCAACATCAACAGCCTGAGGTATCAAGACATTTGTGCTGCCCATTACATTACAAACCACAGCAGAGGGTAATTTCTTCAGCAGGATGGCGCTCCTTCTCATACTTCAGCCTCCACATGAAAGTTCCTGAAAGCAAAGAAGGTCAAGGTGCTTTGATTGGCCAGCCCAGTTGATTGGCCAGCCCAGTCACCAGACATAAAAATTATTAAGCATGTCTGGGGTAAGATGAAGGAGGAGGCATTGAAGATGAAACCAAAGAATCTTGATGAACTCTGGGAGATGACTTTATTAATAAGTGATTTGAGTCATTGCAGAGATGTATGGATGCAGTCCTCCAAGCTCATGGGAGTCAGACACAATATTCATTCTTTTTCCACTGCACCAGGACTTTATATTCTATACTGGACATTATTTTTGTTAAGTGACAAGACTTTTGTCTAAGCAAAGTCAGACCATATTTTTAATAATTAAAAATCAAGGCATGATCATATTTTATTGGGGTAAAATAAGCGTAATCTAGAGGCCTTTGCCTTTCATATATGCCACTTCTGATACCAATTGATCAACTAGAAGTCAAGTTATTATTTTTTGTTCCCAAAACCTGAATAGGCGACAAGACTTTTGTCAGGTAGTGTATAATATATTTGTAGCTGAAACTCTGGTTCTCCAATGCAAGTATTTTGAGAGTTATACAAATCATGCGCAGGCAAACAAAATGAATAGATATAGTTCCTGATTATATATTGAGGTCTTTGTTTGCAACAAAATGTATTGAGGTTTACAACAAAATTAATTGTTTGTTTCAATGCAAAAAAAATGAGGATAAAGTTCAATTATTACAGGGTGGCACAGATGATGCAGAATACGTGACAAGGAAGTCAAATAATGACATTTGAAAATTCATTGCAAAGCTAAAAAAACTAAACAAAAACATCCTGTGAGTAAATTAGAGCAAGTGTTGTGGTTTTTATTTTGGGGTGAACTATCTCTCTAAGGCCCATTTACACCAAGGATGCTAACTGCTAAGTTTTATAAGTCAAGCTAAGTTTATGAGTCAATAATTGACAACAAATTAGACACTTTTAGTTTTTTTTCCAACTGATGATGAAATCTGTATGATCAGTGAAAACATTGACAGCCAATTAGAATCCATCGTGCTATAAAAGAGCACAAGCATTTAAAACAGCAGCGCTTATAATGCATAAAATAGAGCACCATGGAGCTTTAGGGATGGCTGATGTGAAACTAACGTTTCGACACGTTCGACATGAGATCTCGTAGCGCAAGTGCTTCAAAACCTTGATCCAAAACCTAAAGGTCACGTGACTAAAGTGAATTGAAACACCCAGGTCATGTGACTAAAGCGATTTGAAACACCCAGGTCACGTGACTAAAGCGATTCAAAACACCCAAGTCATGTGACTGAAGCGATTCAAAACACCCAGGTCACATGACTAAAACAATTTGAAACACCCAGGTCACATGACTAAATCGATTAGAAACACCAAGGTCACGTGACTAAACCAATTCGAAACACCCAGGTCATGTGACTGAAGCAATTCGAAACACCCAGGTGACGTGACTAAAGTGATTTAAAACACCCAGGTCACGTGACACAATCGTTTCGAAATACTCAGGTCATGTGACTAAAGTGATTCGAAATACCCAGGTCATATGACTAAAGTGATTCGAAACACCCAAGTCATGTGACTAAAGTGATTCGAAACACCCAGCTCACATGATTAAAGCGATTCGAAACACCCAAGTCATGTGACTAAAGTGATTCGAAACACCCAGGTCACATGACTAAAGTGATTCGAAACACCCAGCTCACATGATTAAAGCGATTCGAAACACACAAGTCATGTGACTAAAGCGATTCAAAACACCCAGGACACATGACTAAAGCGATGAGAAACACCCAGGTCACGTGACTAAAGCAATAAATAAAAATGACCACTAGGTATCACTGTAAAGACGGCTTTCGAAACGTTTCGAAGCTTCAACACATTTGCTTCGATTGTTTCAGTGTTTCATGAAGCCTCGCTGTGCCCACCATTATGAAGCTTTAGCATAGATGCTAATTGGTAATTTTATAGCTATTCTTGGTGTGAATAGGCCATGTGAACGTTTGATCAGATGTTTTGCTAATGTCGTATTGTTTCACCCCATTATGTTTTTGTTTTTTTGTGGCTCTAGTCTGAGAAACAGGAATTAGGCAAACCTGTCCAGTGCAGCAGTGTGCTGAAAATACAGATAGTGACACTGAACAATCTTTCATGTCACGGAGAGACTTTGAAATCTCCTGTATTTTCAGTGGTAATTGCACTTTTGAGTATTTCAGCATTCCCATCTGCAAGAAACAAACATTTAAATAAAAAAACATGCACGGAATGTCAACAGGAAGTCAGTGAATATGCATTTTTACTGAACATTTTAGTTTGACAGTAATTTCTGTTGTTTTCAAATAAATAAACTGAATTATATTAACTGTCTGCGCTTTTTCACTTTTGTTCAAGGCTGAAGCAGCTATAAAATCTGTAGGAAATCTCTTGCGTGTTCATTAGTCCAAACACAGGCACATTTATAGAGGTATCTCCTTTATAGTATGATACAATATCTATGTATCTATCTATCTATCTATCTATCTATCTATCTATCTATCTATCTATCTATCTATCTATCTATCTATCTATCTATCTATCTATCTATCTATCTATCTATCTATCTATCTATCTATCTATCTATCTGTATATCTATCTATCTATCTATCTATCTATCTATCTATCTATCTATCTATCTATCTATCTATCTATCTATCTATCTATATCTATCTATCTATCTATCTATCTATCTATCTATCTATCTATCTATCTATCTATCTATCTATCTATCTATCTATCTATCTATCTCTCTATTCTATCTATGTATATCTCTCTCTCTCACTATCTATCTATCTATCTATCTATCTATCTATCTATCTATCTATCTATCTATCTATCTATCTATCTATCTATCTATCTATCTATCTATCTATATGTATATCTCTCTATCTATCTATCTATCTATCTATCTATCTATCTATCTATCTATCTATCTATCTATCTATCTATCTATCTATCTATCTATCTATCTATCTATATGTATATCTCTCTCTTACTATCTATCTATCTATCTATCTATCTATCTATCTATCTATCTATCTATCTATCTATCTATCTATCTATCTATCTATCTATCTATCTATCTATCTATCTATCTCTCTCTCACTATCTATCTATCTATCTATCTATCTATCTATCTATCTATCTATCTATCTATCTATCTATCTATCTATCTATCTATCTATCTATCTATCTATATGTATATCTCTCTATCTATCTATCTATCTATCTATCTATCTATCTATCTATCTATCTATCTATCTATCTATCTATCTATCTATCTATCTATCTAACTATCTACTATCTATCTATCTATCTATATGTATATATCTCTCTCTCTATCTATCTATCTATCTATCTGTCTGTCTGTCTGTCTGTATGTCTGTCTCTCTACTGTATGTATGTGATAAATAAAATTAAAGCATAAAACAATAAATTAGGGAGGAAAATATAAATAATTTAAGATTAATTCGAATTAAAATATACAATATATTTGTTTTATTGTTATATATTTCTTTTTGAGTTATTCTATTGTTACATTTATTTATTTATTTACACATGCATTTTTAAAAATATTTATTTATTTGAAATTTGGCGGCGTGGTGACGCAGTGGGTAGCGATGCCGCCTCACAGCAAGAAGGTCTCTGCTTCGAGCCTCCGCTGGGCCTGTTGGCATTTCTGTGTGGAGTTTGCATGTTCTCCCCATGTTGGTGTGGGTTTCCTCCGGGTGTCCGGTTTCCCCCACAGTCCAAAGACATGCACTATAAGGGGAATTGAAAAACGACCCCTGATTAGTAAAGGGACTAAGCTGAAAAGAAAATGCTTGAATTTGACATTTTTGTCCCCCATTAGCCTATAGTCTCAAGTCATAAAAAGCAATAGGTCAGCCACACGAACCATTGGATGGGCATATATTTAATCCTACAGCACCACCACGTGTCGGTATTTGGTATTCCTGGTTAATCAGCAGCACCACCACCATCATCATCATCATTAACATCACACAATGACATTTTCGATCATTTTCGTTTTGGCTCAGTCCCTTTGTTAATCAAGGGTCTCTGAACTACCTAATCAATGAACTACCTAAAACTACATTTTCGTACAAGAAATTAATTTTGTTAAGATTATTTGAATAGACAATGCAAATCGGCAAATTAACTTGACAGATAGAAAACGTGTAACTCAAGACAGGGAGCATTCCAGTTCACACGTCTAGATGATTATAAATGAATCAGTGTAATTATTATTACAGTTTTATCCTAAAAGGGTTGATTTTTGTATTTGTATTATTACTTTTTTACTACTATTTACTGTGCTTAAAGTCTAAATTTGTAACCTTTGTCGTACCGATAAAGCAATTATTAAATTGAAATTGAAATTGAGAGCAAGAGAGGAAGAGAGAACAGAGCAAAATTTGAAACTGAATGAACTCAAAAAATTAACAAGGACTTAAAATGTTGGAAAAAGCTTTAAAAAATATAGATAAAATGAATAAATTACATTTTAATTTGAACGTCTAAATGATAAAAAATATTGTCATGAAATAATGAAAATATTAATGAAAATGTTTTAATGAATTAAAAAATTAGTATAAAAGAAACAAACAACAATGTAATTATAATATTCTAATAATTGCAGTATTATAAAATAAACAATAGATTCAAATAAACTGCCAAAATTCAACAATAAATTTATATTAAAATGTAAAAGAAAAAATAAGTTACTGAAAATAAATGATAATGGCTACTATAATGACTATAAATGTTTTACTGTAATTAGTTATAAATGAATTTCTTTCCAAGTAATATTTTAACCCATGTCATATTATAATGTTTATAGTATTCACGAGAGGATGATTTGTGGTCTATCTATATATTAAAGATTGAAAACAACATAAAAATACAACTTAATAAAAGATACATTTACGATACATCTTACCGCCAATCCTAACAATAAAAAAGCGTCACAAGTACATCAGATTATCTTTGCTTTGCGTTCGATATTTCTGAGAAAACAGAGGCTTTGTAAATCAATAAACATATTCACGTGAAGACCTGTAGTGACGCAATTTCCGGTCCGAACTGGGGAGCAAATCAAGGCGATTGATGCGCGGGATCATGTCTGAGGGGAACCCGGTTTGCGAAATCATAGAACATTCCGGAAAAAAAAGTAGGCACAAACATTGTTTTATCACATTTCATGAACGTATTATGCCAGGCTCGACAAAACGGGACATTTTCTTTCCACGCAGCGTCGGGAAACGTCTTGACGTGACCGACGCACCTGCCGAGGCCAAGCTAAGCTAAGGCTAAAGTCTAGCTAATTCACAAATAAATACATTTACGTGTAAATAACGAGTCATGCATAAACCTAATTTAAGCACACGTATTTACTGGTTCTATATCTGAAATTAGCTGAATGAAGTATGCGTTAGGCTGCAGGCCGTGTTGTTTACATAGCATACAATTGTTTTCCTCTAGATTCCCTGAGCAGCTACTCTGATTTATAATACCGTAACGTTAAACATTGTGCTAATAAGCAAACATGGGCTTCAGAAAAACGGAGATCCTATATAAATGTATAATTTTACACTGGTTGTAATTCAGTTTCCATCTTTCTTCCTAATAAAGCTAACTAGTAACGTTAGAAATAAAGAAATCCCGTTAAGCTGCATTCCTGTTATCTGAGCTCCAGTGGTTGATCCGTTAACGAGGACAACGTATATCATATGCAAGATTTCAGATTGTCAGGGTAATTGAGGTAAAGTTGGTTCTACATTTGCACATTCAAACTTTCTCCTTAATATCATTTCGCAAAATTATTATTTAGGAATTCTAAATAGGAAAATCATATTAGCAGCCAATGACTATCATGGTACAACATTGTTCACAGTCAGTTGAATAGTGCTAATGTTGTTTTGAAGTCATGATATTTCAGACCAAATAATTAAAGTAGCATAGGTAAACAATATCGGGAGTGTTAAAATGAACGAATATAAAACCAACTTTACCTGAATGTCAGTGTAAAGGGGGTCAATGTTTTTCAGTGGGTTATTGGTGCTTGTATTATGCAAGGATGCATTAAGATATTCAGAAATTAATTGTATGTAATAATTAAATAAAAATAAAAAATAATTAGAATGAATGTTTTCTACTTCTGTTGATGCACTAAAACTGACCAAAATGGATCATGGTTTCTTTGGGAAAAAAAATTAAGCGGCAAATAAATGCTGTCATTTTAGTCAATAAAATTATTTTTAAAAAGTAGCAGTTTCCACTGAATTCTATATTGATGATCATTTTTAGAGTAGCAAAATCTGCGTATTAAAATGATTTGTGAAGGATTATGTACTGACAACTACCAATATGATGCTTATCATTGATTTTGACATTATAATATACTATTTTGATATTATATTATTAGTTATGATTAAAATAATGTTTATATCACAGAAAAAATCATTGCTTAATATTGCAAAAAATTCTTTGAAATAAGTGCATTTTTTATTTTCTGTTTATGCAGTAATAATGGACAAAGTGTATCATAGTTTCTGTAAAACAATATTGAGCAGCAAATAAATGCTGTGACTTTAGTCAATAAAATTATTCTAAAAATAGCAGTTTCCACTGAAGTCCATTGAGAATGGTAAATTTTTTTGAGTAGCAAATCTGCATATTAAAATAATTTGTGAAGGGTCATGTGGCAACCGCAATTATGATGCTTATTAATTTTGACATAATATACTATTTTGATATCATATTATAAATTATGATAAAATGTATGTTTGTATAACAGAAATTACTTGTTTAATATTGTGAAAAATGCTTTAAATGCGTTTTCTTATTTCTGTTGATGCAGTAATACTGGACAAAATGTGTCATGGTTTCTATAAAAAAAACATTGAGCAGTAAACAAATGCTATCATTTTAGTCAATAAAATCATTTAAAAAAGCAGTTTTACTGAAATTCATATTGAAAATGGCAAAATGTTTTTTTTTTTGTTTTTTTTGTTTTTTGAGTAGCAAATCTGCATATTAAAATGTTTTGGTTTGGTTTTGATTAAAATGTTGAAGGTTTATGTTTTCTGGCAACTTATTATGATGCTTATTATTAATTTATACATTATAATATAATATACTATTTTGATTATTATAATATAATTAATTATGGTGAATATCATATTTGTATCACAGAAATGAATAACCTCTCCTAAGCAAAATCTATGACCCTCGACCACGAAACCAGTGTTATGCACAGGTATATTTTGGAAATGGCCTAAAACACATTTTATGGGTCAAAATGTTGGATTTTTCTTTTTCAAAATCACAAAATTATTACAATATTAATTAAACATCATGTTCTATTACATTTAGTACATTTCCTTGCGTTAATATATCAAGACTTTATCTTTTATTAGTAACATGCATATCCACAAGAACTTTATTTGGACAATTTTAAAGACAATTTTCTTTATAATTAGGCTTTCATATTGTTCCCAGCAATACATCAATGGAAAGCTTATTTAACATTCAGATTTATGTATAAATCTCAATTTCCGAAATTGCACACTTACTATTGGTTTTGTGGTCCAGAGTTGCATCTATTCAAAGTCTGGATTAGTTGTGGTTATTATTGCCGTTTTTACATTTTATTTTAATCAAATAATACAGCCTTGCACAAATCTTACAGACCCCAAACTGTTTAATGTACTGTATTTTCAGATTTTTAATGTATGTTTATTTTCTATTTCGTCAGGTGACGTCTTCATGAAGTTTTAACTGTCACACACTCTCAGCTTCAAACACCGGACACAGATCCAAGATGCCCATTCCTCCCCCTCCCCCTCCACCCGCTGGACCCCCGCCTCCACCCACTCTCAGCCAGGTCAGTACCTTTTAGCTGGCTGGTTTCTTTAAAGACTTTCTTACTTTTATTGCATGGCCAGCACTATAAATGACCTCATTAACACATGGATGTGCAGTTTCACCATTCAGATTAAGAACATTCTTTCTCTTTTATTAGTTTGTACATGTAAGAACAGTGGCAAATGGAATAGGACACTTGCAAAAGATCGACACAACCGTATATGAAGGACACTTGAGACCAGACATGACCATATGAAATACTAAAGATATCTAGACGATTGATATGGTCAGAACTCTTTGATGGATGTTTTTAAAATGATTGATTTTTAAATTAGGTATTCATCGAAAACTGCGCTTAGAAATCATTTTTATGTCATTTTTTTTTGTAACTTTTACTTATTTATTTGGTTTAAATTTTTATTGAAACTTGAAGATGTTATTAAAGTTAGTATTATGTTTTTATCTATATTGATGTTGTCATGGGCTTTACATATGGACTTTTTCATGGTACATTAAAGGGGACGTGCTTTACACATTTTTACAAAATGTAAAAAGTCTCTGATGTCCCTAAAGTGTGTATGGGAAGTTTCATCTCAAAATACCACACAAATAATGTTTATTACTCTTTGAAAGTTTTGACTGTTGCTTTAAATTCAAATGAGATTGTGCTCTTTTAAAAAGAGGGCGGAGCTATAAAAGCCTGTTTGTCAGCATAGTGGCAGATATAAAAACAAGACTAAAGCTGCGGTCATACAGCACTTTTCTCCCCATAGACTTCCATTCATACGCATACGAATGCGTCAGACCGGAAACGCAAGGTCATGCTTCAGGTTTCGAAGATCATTGCGTTGGAAAGTTCAAGCTTGGTGAACTCTGACCTGCGAATCGTATCACTTGACTGCGTGAGACCAATCGAGGGTCAAAACATGACCTCTCTGGACAGGAATTTAAAAACATGGACCAATCGCTTGCTTTATTTAATGTCTAATCATCTTGTTTAACCCCGCCCCTTTTCGCAGCGCCGTCCGACAGAATTTCGCAAGCTCAAAACTCTAGTGTGACTGCAGCATAACTCCTATGCTAATGAGGGAGAGATCGTCACTAATGGGCGGGGCTTTCCCCCTCTGATGTCACATACAAAGGGAGAATGTCAATCAAAGTGTTTCTGCAGACTGTTTTTATCAAGTGTGATTATAAAATGTAGAAGGAATACATATTTATCAGTATAAGCGGGTTGTATTCACAGAATGTTGCCACACAACTGTGGTTAAACACCTTATAAAAGTGATTTTTGCCTAATAGGTCCCCTTTAATGTCTAAGCTGCGGTTAAATAATGTCAAATTATGGACTTTTGTATAAAATGTATCATTTACATTAGTCAAATAATTAATAAATTAGTTAATAGATTTATCATTAGCTGCAGACCTACATCCACTCAAACAGTCACTTCTTCCACAGGCAAACACAACTCCTCCCAAGCTGAGCCGAGATGAAGCCAAGGGCAGGGGCGCTCTGCTCTCGGACATCTGCAAAGGGGCCAAGTTGAAGAAAACGACCGGAGTCAATGACAGGAGCGCTCCTTTGATTGAGAGTAAGTGCAAAAACTGCTGACAGACACTGTGAGAGCTCATGTATTTAGAGGCTTTCAGGTTTTTGTTCATGCACATTAAACTAATACCCTATAAAAACTAATACTTTACCCAGACACAACCTACATCTCTATTGCTCATCAAGTCTGCATTTATTTGACCAAATATACACATTTCTCATTTCTCAAGGTCTATTCCAAGTTTTTTCATATATTTTTGTCCAAGTCCTGGAAAGTCAGGGGTTTTATTTTTTGCTTTTTTAATAAATTCAATTTTTTCGATATTTTTTATATTATGCTGTATCAAGCCTGTTGTTATGGTTAGCTTGTACTTGTTAGCTAATGCTAACATGCCATGGTAATATACATTTGTAGAGCTTTGGCTTCAAAACATTTTTAAAGTAAATTATCCATTGTTGTTCTCATAGTGGCTATTGAAGTAAAGCAAAATGATAATACTTTTTTAATATTGTTATCATTGTAACATTATTTAGGGATGCACTGAATATTCGGCTACCGATACTAGCCTAAAAGTGCATTTTCAGTTTTCTGCTGAAAGGTTTTTGTCATCGAAACAACATCGCCAGGAACCGTGGCCTGCACGTGCTTGTCTGAAGCAGCATGTCTGCAGTGTGTCTTCGAATCCTCTACACTTCATCTGTGTTATAAAGATCATTACTTAAATGCGGAAATAAATCAACGCGAATGCGAAATGATCCAGACCACAATGGGTGTGGAGAAACAGAGAGGGAGCAGTGCAGGAGGAGATCAGAGCACTGAAAAAAAGATAATTGTCATTAAGCCTGATTTATACTTTCATCGGTCTCTACATCACGGACCTCCGCTGACTGCACACGCACCTCACGAAACGGATGAGACTTTTATATGCATTCGTTGTGATATTCTTTAAAATGACAAAGGGTGGTCAAAAGAAACTGACCGTAAAATCAGATGGATAAACAGAAGTAGTTTCCAGAACTAAGTCATTCATTAATATCATTCAAGAACATTAAACTCATCATTTTTATTATCTGAAAAAGTTATTTGAATGATTATAAGCATTTTTACAACCACTCAAGATTTTTTTAAATCAAACTTTGTTGCATCATTTGCTTTTGTTCATATTGGACAGTTTTACCAATTAAAGTTTATTAAAATATTATTGACAACAGAACATGGGTTGCTCCACAAATATATTTTTATTATGGCAAGAATAAAAGCAAAAAATGACAAAATTACAGATTTTTATTTTAGATTAAGCCCACCCCACAGTTCACACATTAAAGTCCGGCTAGTTTCTATCCTGTACTTATATGCTAAAAAGGCAATAATGGTCTAACGTTCCTGACCATTATCACCAATAAAGCCTAGAGAAACAGGGCATCAGTACACTGTAAACTGACCGGTTCAAACATTCCTTTTCAGTTATCAAAGAAATATTTTGTTCCTTAATTTTAGTTTTGTAACTATACAATTGTTTTGTTAAAAATTCTAAAAAATATATCAGTGTTAAACCTATAAATGGTGGAAAAACATACTTCTGTAATTGTGTACCTGGGTCTCCACTTGTCAGGACCTCTTTTGGCTTTAACAAACTTATCCCTCAGGTTTTTAACAAAAACCTTCTTCTCCCACGGCTGTTGCAATTTCTAGTCAAGAATTATTGGTCATCTGGTTATCCCTATGATTACGCATGGACGGATTATAAAGATGTCTGTACAGTCATAGTTGCAGACAAAAAATCTCTTCAAACTGTTTCATATTCAACGTAAATCGAACGCAGAGCCGCACAAACCGTTCGCTCGAGTCTCAAATGTCTCATGTCGCGCGCACCCAAAGCCAACCTCCGCAAACACAGCGATGATGTCACATTCGCCACTCGCACTCAAGCAAACTAGTAAACGTGTCGAGTATATACCAGGCTTAACTAGATGTCTGATTTGTGCAGTAAAATCCTGCAAGAAAGTCCCTCAAATGATAATAGGTAGGCTATTCTGTTCTGACTTGGGCTACTATATGTGTGATTATCAGATTGTAGCCAAATTTCTGCTAGATATTTTTAAAATTTGACCAAAATGTTAAATTATGCCCTGGTCCTATTTAAATACACTCTCTAATATCTTAGCTAGACTAACGACACGCTCAACAACTCAACATCTAGATGGCTATCTCTCTGAATTTCCTATCCCCAGAAGTGATAACCCTAAAATGTGCTAAATAAATATTTTCATGATTTCTAATTGATTTATTTTTTGAAACTTATATAATTTTTTGTAATTGCAATGTCTTGATTTTAGTAAGGTTAGTACATAGTCATAGTCTTAAAGGAGTGGTACTAATAATTGCCATTATTTGTTTTGGTTTTCTGCCTTGATTTCCTTTTTTCAGATTTTGGTTTCAGGCAAGAATTTTCACTTTGGTGCATCCCTATAATATTGTTTTAATATTGTAATAAAAGCACAACCGCAGCCTTTTTTGTCCATTTGATGTCATCGATGAGTTTTTTAGTCAGTAAAAGTCAGGGAATTTGATATTTGACTTAAATGGGAAACATGTATACAAATATTGTGAAATATTACCATTTAATAACTCTTTTCAATATTCAATGTTGCAATAACCTTCATATATCATTCAAATATGCTGATTTGATTGTTAATATTGGCGTATTTAATATTTTAATGCTTAAGATCAGAATTCATTTGAAATATAAATCTTTTAATGACATTATGACTGTCTGACTTGTAATCAATTTGATGTGTCTTTGATGTGTTAAAGTAGTCATTGGCAGACTTTTAAACAGCGGTGTATCAATTTATACTGCTCCATGAGTGTTTTGTGTTTCTTCAGATCCGAAAGGAAGCGGTGGAGGTGTGTCCAGCAGTGGAGGTGGTTCTTCAGCACCGGTGCAGCCAGTGGGAGGCTTGTTTCAGGGTGGCGTCCCAAAATTGCGACCCGTTGGAGGTGTGTTAATTGTTGTGTATTTAAAGAAGCAGCTTACCAAAAACATAGACATTTTTACTCCCACTATTGAGCAGCGTGTGTTTGGGTTACAGTTTGAAGAATCACAATATAATATGACTTAGAATTCATAATACAGATGATTTTAAATAATTTTACTATATTTTACAATTTAATTCCAGATTCATCTACAGTAGGGTTATCTTGGAAAGCTTGTCTACATCATTAAATGTTCAATAACAAAATTATTAACATTTTTATTGCGCAATGCTGACTTTTGAAAGGGCATTTGCTCTGTAAAACATATACTGGAATAGTTGGCGGTTCATTCTGCCGAAGGAAAATTAATGAATATGGACAGAGTTACAGTTGATTGTTTCATTGGTCTGGTTGTGCTATGTTACAGATGGTTCTGCAGGCCGGTCTGCATTGCACCCTCATGGCACTCGCTCTGCTGCCCCTCGCCCCCCCGGCAATCACGAAGACCCCGACAGTCCCTCTCAGCAGACCTCTCCTCCTGAGTCAAGCCGTCCGCAGAGACCGTCCCTTCCTGATCTGTCCCGTTCCCCCGCTGGAGGCAGCAGCCCCTCTCCAGGTATGAAGCACAGCTCTTCTGCTCCGCCTCCACCTCCCCCAATGTCCCGACGTGGTAACGCTCCTCCTGCTCCACTGCAGAAGGCCAACGCACCCTTGTACAATCGAGAAAAGCCTCTTCCCCCGACTCCAGAGCAGCGCGGACCCTCTCCAGCACCAGTGCGGGAAAATGCCCCCCCTCCGCCTGTTAAACCTCCTCCGTCTCCTGCGAGCAGCCGCTCTTCTTCATCCTCCTCTTCCTCTCTGGCCCCGCCTCCTCCTCCGTATCGCCAGCAGTCTGGGCTTTCCAATGGACCCTCCAGTCCTGTGAATGAAGCAGCCCCTGAACTGCCCCAGAGACACAACTCGCTCAGCAAGAAGCCTTCAGCTGCTGGACACACACCGACCCGTGGACATGCACCGCCTCCACCTCCATCACCCACCCCGCAGGCTGGCAGACCCCCTCCTCCAGCACGAGAGCCCCCTGGACGAGGAGCAGGTAAGCTGTTGTGTCGCTAAAAACTGGTGGATATGTTAGGGATACAGGGCGTCCACGCAATCTTAAAAAGGCTTTTTTGGCCTTAAAAAGTCTTAAATTCTTTGAAATGTTGTATTGTAAGTCTTAAAGGGTACCTATTTTACCCCTTTTACAAGATGTAAGATAAGCCTTTGGTGTCTCTGGAATGTGTCTGTAAAGTTTCAGCTCAAAATACCCATCAGATCTTTTATTATAGCCTCCAGAATCAGCCCATTTTGGTGTCTGAGGACGGTGTAGCTGTTTTTGTACCCTGTGGCTTTAAATCCAAATGAGCTGTTTCTCCCCACCCACCGTTCCCACTGAGGTTAATCGAATTGCAATTTAAAACGTTGCGATTAGCTAATCGCAAGAGGCTGCAATTTTGAATTATATATGTACTTTTTCATTTCCTCCGCCCAGAGCAAATGTGTGTCTCGTCTGTGTGTGACAGTCTTACTAGCCAATTGAGTGAGTGCACTTTCGTTCTGCCCAATCAGAATTGCACAACCAAACTATGTGGACCAAACAATAAAAATAAAAACAGGAAAGCGTGGACAAGTGGAATAATGGCGTCTGCTGCTTCAGATGCATTAATAGACTTATTAATATCAAAGAAAAACAGGACATCAGTAATATGGGAATATTTTGGCTTCAAAGTTACAGACACCGAACAAAAACAGAATTTTTAGGAGCTGTTGGAGAATTGTTGCCCCGATTTGCAGATTATTGAGCTGAATCTTGACTACAAAGTTAAATTACAAAGCAAATCGCAATATCCCCAAAAAATCGTTCCCACATGCGTGTCTGATACATAGTGGCAGACACACTCGGATGAAGCTAACATTCCGCTCAGTCAAAAATATCAAGTAAGTTTGTTTCATGTATTGATGGAATCTATTCAAGCCTTTCTGAAATGATGAGTCTCATACAAATGGTGAGTACACACACGCACATATTAGCATTTACTGACCATGATGCGGCCACAGTGATTATAGCGGTTAAGAATTACATGATTTTAATGTCTACATTACAGACATGCTGTTTTAAAAATGTTTTACATTTATTAAGCTTATAGAAATCACAGTTGTAACATGTTTTAATCCCGTGTTCATTTGCAAAAAAAGTTCTGTGGACATGTTTACGTGTTATTATAGAAACATGGCACCTGTCAATCAAATCAGTGGGCGGGGAAAACCACACTCCTACAATGTCCCGTTGTGCCTCAAAATCACTTGGATTTGGGTCCTGTTATAACATCAAAAAATGTAAAAGAGACTTGTGTTTATCATTCCAATGTGACAGTGGACACACTATGCCTACACACAGTTCTATCTAAACTGCTCACAAAAGTAGATTTTCATCATAGGTGCCCTTTAAATCATTTTAAAGAGGACTAGCATATTGTTTGTCCATGTAAAGCTACACAATCAGTCCAGCACCCATACAATCACCAACAGTCCAACTTAATAAAACTTGTTGCAAAGGTTTTGTTTATTAATTTTATTTACCCTTATGGTTTAATCATCTTCTTTACAAAAACATTTGATTAAAAGTTAACTCACCTGAGGACAAGCAAATCAAAATCTAGTAAAAAACAACCACCAGGACATTAGAAAACAACATTAGCGTTTAGCCCTAAATAAATCTATAATTTTATTCATAATGGTCTTAAAAAGTCTTACATTTGATTTTGTGAAACCTGCAGAAACCCTGGGATAAAGGACATCCAGGAGATTGTAGTCGCTGAATATATATTATAAAGCCCAATGTGAAGCTGTTGTCTGAAGGGCTTTATTCTGTGAAAACAACCATATTGGATGTACTTTATCCCGCTTATTACATGACTACTTGCCACAAAATCTGAAAATTAGACACAAAATATTGTTCTGAGCCACAAACGCAAAGCTGACTGAAATAAAACCGCCTGATTCAAGATAATGGATCATAATATCCTGCGCATTGCTCAGTCACAAGATGGCGCCAAAACACAAAGCTGACAGAAACAAAAACGACTGATAGAGCATAATAACCTACGCATTGCTCAGTCACAAGATGGCGCCTAACTGACAGAAACGAAAACAGGTGAATAGAGCTGAACACAAGAATTCAGGACAGAATTAGCTTTGCTTTTACATGAGAGAATAAAAATTGCTCAGAGCTTTTGTGACGATGCAGATTTTGTATCTTTGTGGATGGATATACATCAACTGCAGTCTGTTTCACCCCTAGTAAAGCTGTGATATTGTATAGTAATTTTACAACTTATTCCTGTTAGCATGTTTCACTAGCCACTTCTGCAATTTTCTGTCACGTTCCTTCAGAATTCAATTCAATATGCTGATATGGTGAAGAAAGATCACCATTTAATTGCTACTGATGTGATTATAGTATTTGTGGAATCTGGTATATTTTATTTTTGGAAATGATTTGTTGAATAGAGTGATCAAACAAACCACTTAGTTTGATTGCAATTTTTTTGTGACATTGTTAGTTGTGTCACTTTCAATTCATGGTTTATTGTTGAGTTAAAGAATTAATTTATTAAAAATAAATCACTTGAACCTAAACCTTCGAACCGTAGTGTGCTTTTAGAGTCATTTAGGAAATTAGATATCAATTTTTTTTCTTTTGCATTTTCTGTTTTATTTTTTAGTGTAACAAAAGGAAATTTCTTTTTCTATCTACAGTTGAAGGCAAACATTTCTTAAAATTTTAATATTGAAATCAAATGGCAATTTTATTTTATTTTTTTAATTTTGCTGAATTAAAAACAGTTCAAAAAAACCTTTTAAGAACAATATTGGCCCGCTTAGGAAAACTGTTCTCTCAATTGTCTATAGAACCACTGTAGTCCAATGCCTTGTTGAATTACCCTAATTTGCCTAGTTAAAATAAATACCAAGTTAAGCTGTTAATACTAGTGTCTTGCAAAATAACTAGAAAAATGTGATGTGCTGTCATCAGATCAAACACTAAGAACTTAGTTATTAAAACTATTATTGTGTTTAAACGTGTTTAAAAATCTCTCCATTTAAATCATGTAGGAAATATTTTTAAAAGAATAATTTCACGAGAGCACTAATAATTTTGAATTCAACTATATATATCACTGTCTGTATATAGCATAAATGCCCCACAGATGTAGTCTGTATGATTTGTTTTTTTCTCGTGTCATCATTTTTATGGCAAGATTAAACAGATTAAAATAAACACTTCAAGTCGGTGCCGATGGTGTAGTGGTTGTGTGTCGACACAACCTAATTTAATTAAATCTCACACACAGTTTGTAGATTCAAAAGTTGAAATATGATGCATGACAATTGCAATTTACAGGGTGTCTGTAAAGTTTTAACAAGTCTTACATTTCAAAAACAAAATTTTAGGCCCTAAAAGTCACTCAAATATTGTTTTGCAGGTCTTTAAAAATTTAAATGGGTCTTAATTTTTCTTTATGCAAAGCTACCCAATCAATCCAACAAACATCCAATTACCAATACATCTCAATAAAACTTAATATTTAAAAATAATAATACAACCGTCTGTTGTCCATACATTTATTCAAGTTTTAAAGATTTTTTTAAGTTGGAAAAAAAATGTTTTGACTCATTTAAAAAAAAGTGGCTAACAAATAACTAATCAGACTTCGTTTTTTGATAGGCCATTTAAAAATCCGTAGCGTTTAGCTCAATACAAGTCTGAAATTTCATTATTGATAGTCTTTAAAAGGTCTTAAAACCTTTGTGAAACCTGCAGAAACCCTGATTTAGAGTTCTAGGTACTAGTATCTTGCTTGACGTCAATATGCCATGCTTTCCCAGCTCCTCCAGTTCCCGGGCAGCCATCGAGGAATGGTCGTGATGCTCCTCCGCCGCCTCCACCACCTTACCGGACTCATGGCACCAGCTCAGACGCCCCAAGCCGAGGCAAGCCCCCTCCTCCCCCCTCTCGCACCCCAGCTGGACCCCCGCCCCCTCCCCCACCTATCCGAAATGGACACACCTCCATCTCCCGCTCCTTCGTAGGTGAGTCCTTCAAACTCACAGTCAGCCACACCTGCAGCCTCACCCGCTCATTTCAGCATCCACCGTTCGAGGATTCTAGTGCCTGGGGTTGTCAAACATATCGACTTCGTTAAAAATTCAGCACCAATTCCTTTTTACCGTTAATATTTGAGCGTGTTCTTAATTGTGTTCACATGCTAAACAGATATGACTGTGAGGGTCATCGATTTACCACTCTTCACCAAGTGTAAATACAGATTCAGGGAGACTGGATTGTTGTAAAGCCGTGTCTATCAGCTGATCTGATCTGTCTGACATACAGTGCTCAATATAGTTCAAAATGAGTACACCATATTTTGAAAATTAATATTTTAATCAATTTCTTAGTGAATATAGCTAATCTTTTTGTACTATTGAACAAAACAGATTTATTAATTAAATGGATATATTTATTAAAATACTTCAGAAATAGAATGATTACACATTTAAATTCAGGCGAAATAAACAAAAAATGTTGTAGTTTGTAATTTTATTTTGTAATATCTTGAATTTTGCTCTTTTAAAAAAAAAATTTTATTCATTTAATATTTTTTCCATTTAGGTTTACTAATTGTGGACCGTTATCGTAAGTTATTATGTTAGATAAGCGGAGATAATAGCGGAGGCATTCATAAATATTCCTAGCAAATCTAATAAATGCTGGAGACATACTCGTTACATAAACGCACTAAATCGCACCTCAGCAGCGTTTATAGCAAATATAACGGCTTATATTTGAGGTGGTGTGAAAGAAGTTTTGTGCACGAGCAGAAAAGAATCGGCGCGCAAGCAAAGAGATCGGCACGCTCGTAGGCTATTTCGTAAATGCGATCTCGACTTCTAATACTGCGCTCACGACGTTTGTCATTGAAATAACACCACAGGTAACGTTAATTGGTAGATCTGTGTAAAAATGGCCTGCCACCACAGCTGGAATAAAACCTAGAGGAAACATTGCCGTATGAGTGATCCTCTGATGGATCGACTGATTGACGCAGCTTTGAAATGCTTTAGTGTGTGTATTTGTGTTTGCACTTGGTCAAGAGTGGTAAACCGATGACCCTCACGGCTAATCAGTCATATATGGTGAGTACTTAAATACCACTGATTGGCTATTGTGTTCAAGAATGTGCTGAAATGGACAGGAAATGGACGTTTTTAAATTCTCAGTACTGAAGTCAATACTTTTGACAACCCTACTACTGCACTGGACATAGTTCAAGAAATGGTACTTACAATGTTTTTATATCTTTTTTTTTATTGTGTATTTGTGCAACAGGAGATGCACAACACATTATGAATCTTACAGATTAGTTTTTTTTAAAAAGCTGTGCACATTTCACTCTGCTCCTTAAGTGCATTTATGAGGCCAATAAAAAATAGAGCTGTTTGTGCAATGGCAATATCAGCCATGTCACTATAGACAACAGTACAAGTATAGCCATTTAAATTGTCATTTCACTTCAAAAGTTTAGTCTAATTGCCTATTTGATGAAAGCTTTTACTGTTGCACATTTAAAATCAATCGAAACACATGTAAGAACTTGATCACAGATTTTTTTTGTGGCAGGAAATGGCTAATGCTTACCAAGGCTGTGCTTGAGCAGTAATATTTGTATTGTAAAAGTATGTCACTCACAGTTGTTCTTCTCTAATATTGGTTTTTCTCTTCAAATGTCAGATGATTTTGAGTCCAAGTATTCATTTCATCCTCTGGACGACTTCCCTCCTCCAGAAGAGTACAGACACTTCACAAAGATATACCCTAGCAAAGCTAACAGAGGTAAGTCCCATGAAAAGAACAGTTAGATTCTTCTTGGTTTGGTTCAATTTTTAACCAATATATCCTACATTGAGCATGACAACTTGCTGCTGCATGCTCTTCACAGAATATCTGTCAGTAAATGTTCACAGTATGTCTGATAATATTTTTTCTTCTGGAGAAAGTCTGATTTGTTTTATTTCACCTAGAATAAAAGCAGTTTTTGAATTTTTTAAAAACAATTTTAAGGTCAAAATTATGAGCCCCTTTAAGCTATTTTATTTTTTCGACAGTCTATAGTACAAACCATCGCTATACAATAACTTGCCTAATTACCCTTACCTGCCTAATTAACCTAGTTAAGCCTTTAAATGTCACTTTAAGCTGTATAGAAGTGTCTTGAAGAATATCTAGTCAAATATTATGTACTGTCATCATGGCAAAGATAAAAGAAATCTGTTATTAGAGAGGAGTTATTAAAACTATTATGTTTAGAAATGTGTTGAAAAAAATCTTTCCATTAAACAGAAATTAGGAGAGAAAAAAATAAACAGGGCTAATAATTCAGGGGGGCTAATAATTCTGACTTCAACTGTAAATATATATATTTTCAAATATGACTTTTAACTTCCTAAACTCTGCGTACCGAGTCCGGGACATCAATTACTGTGGCATTCTTTAAATTTTAAAGGTCCATACTGGCCCAATACCCCCATAAGTGGTTCCGTTCTCTCATCAGTTGGAATAGAATAACTTTTGCATAGATTATGATTTTTCTTTTTTTCCTATGATTACTGACATGTGCAGGAACCAGCAAAATTAAGTACAGCAACCCAGACCACACTGAACCTAAAAGGTGCTCTATCAACTTTGAGTTTACAAAAAAAAGTGCCTCTTATTTTGGAGGGGTTTATTATAACACAGACAACATATACAATTATTTTAATCACTTTCAACAGTGTTTTCTGAAAATTCAAAGGGTTTTCTTCAAAATGATACCAAACTTTAGCATTTACATCTCTGCATGTGGATTTGGGAAGCTTTTGAATTTGGGTAGGCAAAATCCAGGGGGAAACCCCAAAATAGCGCCTGACTTTAAGAAGTTAAATTTAAAGTCTGGTTTGAGACCCATTTTATATCCTATCTCAATCAGACGGTGAAGATAATTGATTTTTAAGGAAACCAAATCTTAATTGCAGCGATTTCTAAAATGGTATCACCGGAAGCGCTTGAGCTGGCTTACTGAAAATGAAAAGTCTCTGTGCATATACCCTATTGCTGATATCAGAAATATAGTTTCAGATATAAAAAATAACATGAAGTGTTAATTCTTGATATCTGCAATTATTGGCAATTAGTGACATTAAGTTTCTGATATAAGGCATTGACCTTTTTACTAGTAACAATGTAATTATTGATATCTACAAATGATTTTTTTTTTTTTTATTAGTAGCAATTTCAGTTGTCGATAACAGTAAACATGTGGTTACTTGTGCTAATGTCTATACTTGATATCAAAGATAAACCCTTTACTAGTAAGAATTGTATTTATGATTTGCAAAAATAGAACCTTGCTTAGTAAGAAATAATTTTTTTGGTGTCAATTCAATTTGATTGGCAGTCTGTGGTGATATTTAATGATATCAATAATGATATATTCTTTCCTAGTTGACATGTTGTTTGTTGATATAAGGAACTGAACTTCATCTAGTGATAATTGTTGACATCAATTTACAGTGTTGATATCAGGAATTATATTTCCACTATTAACAATTTAATAGCTGACTTCAAGAACTCATGTGCTGAGAATAAATAAGTCCAAATGGTTTGCCATAATTGGGAATCACTAGGGCCAAACAGAATCTGCGGAAATGTTTTGCTATTTCTGCTGAGAATTTTGTTAAAAATCTGCGGATTTATGCGGAATGATTTTGGGAGTATCATAACAAAAAATTATATATGAAGTAAAAAATAATACCATATTAAACTTTAATGTTAAGAATGCAATTAAATCCACTTTATTTGGTAAACAAAGCAAGTCTCTTACAATATCTACTAAAGGACAGAAAATATTACTGTTCAAACTGTATTGTGAATGAATCTTATGAACATTTTCATGTTAGTCAATATATAAAATGAAATTAATTTAAAAACAATAAATCTAAATGTACACACATTAATTCAAGTAAATAAACAGAATCAATGCTGGGCTAAAAATCTGCTGAATTCTGCGTGCGCAGATTCTGTGTGGGCCTAATCGCTTCTCATTTGAATAAGCTCTCTCTTGCTTGCTTGAGGAATGCGCTGCTTGTTTTCCATGCTCTGCTTTTGAACTCATAGATGTCTGTTTATTTGGCAGTAATGAGAGGAGCGCCGCCTTTGCCACCTGTAGGAAGGTAAACACTGTGAGCTGGATCAGAGACGAGGGTTCTTCACACAGACCTATACGCTTCTAAACAGACAATCTCACATGCACATCTAAAGACACAACGCCTGCACCTTATTAACAGCCATCCCCCCCCCCAATCGGATAACATTCAAGCATCACTGTTGACCGCTGCAGAGGCTCATCTACATTCAGAAAAGAGTGAGGTGAGAAAGTCATGGATTAATAGTGACCAACGTCATGTTTTGTTCGACATTTCAAGACTTGGCCGTGCACTGAGAGACTAAAATAACAGGTAGCACTCGATATGGGAAGAAAATATCGACCATATCATCATAAATGGTTTAGTTCTCTCAGTCTCCGCACAATGTTATGCACTGTGAGTTGCTCAGATCTAAAACGTGTTACTGCTTTGTTCATTTTGTCCTGCTCGTGCCCCTTTTTTGTTTTCAGGGAACAGCCATTACCTTTATATGTTCTCTCAGGGGGTTTGTTGGACTTCATTATCCTCTGGTAAGTTTGGGAGTTACAACAGATCCAAAAGTGCCAACAGATGCTCTGCCATTAATAAATCAGCACGAGTCCTTCAGTCGTACCAGATCCTCCAATGGGAACCAATAGGTTGAATTGCCTTTTGTTCTTCAGCTGGTTTTATTTCAGGTTTGGACTCCTCACATTGTTCTGTAACCTCTCCTGCATTGTGAATCTTGGCTTCCCTGTGATTTTCATGTTGCTGTGCTCATTTGCTTTATGACCTGGTTGAAAGCAAACCTTGTCCACATGCTGCCTACTGACTGTTTTGTTATTGGGCTGCGTTGCGTCAACCTGCCTTTATGTGAGCGTTTTAACCGTTATTGAACTTGATTTTGAATTTTCCACATCAAGTTTAATGCATGCTGCTTTTGGAGACCGAACCCCGATGTAAAATTGGGTGTATTTGCATGTAAAGTCGCAGTTTTTTTTTTAAACAGTGCATCTGTTAACCAAGCGTTCCCGATGGTTGTCGTATGCTGTATAGTATCGCTGCAGAAACTTGATAACTAGTCATTTCACTCACGAGACGTTCATCTAATTATTAGCTTGTTTGCAGTCAGACTAGCCAAACATACCAGTTAATCTTCACCTGATTAAGTGTCATTGTTTGATTTTCAGAGGCACCACGTTTCCTTTCTGTGGAAGAGCTAACATCTCGTTGGATGATTAACTTTCTGTTGTTGTTCTTCTGCCTTACATTTACTGGTTAACGTGTCGGTACGGGATTTGTACAAAAAATAATGTGTATTTACAAGTACATAGGAAGAAATAGTAGTGACTAGTCTATTTTTAAGTTGTAAAAAGCTTGTAATATAGTAAATAATAATAATGTCAGGCGAACATATTCAATTGTAAACTAATCGTTACTTGATGGGACGTCCTCAGCTGTGGTTGATTGGTGGAGGATGTTTTCTGAGACTAATACTTGTCTTTGATTGGCTACTGTCTGCCAGGAGGGGTCGGTGTACTTGACTTTAGAGGAGCATAACTTACTCACATTGAGAGAGAGAGAGATGATTGTCATTGTCTCCATTCCATGCTTAACTGAAGCTTGTCCACATCTGTTGAAATAAAGCTGAGGAAAAAAAAAACATGGTCAAGAATATCTGTGTTATTTGTCAGGGGGAAATCTACAATTAAAATAAAATGGACTCTTTTTTTCCACTCATTCCCAACATGCAGAAGTTGTTTTATGCTGTTGAACACTGATATGTTTTGAGACATGTTGGCAGCTAAACAGTACACACATTTTACAAAATGGTAGTCAGTAAATTACTGAATTATTTAGATGTTTGTCTTCATGTAAAGTCCTAAAATCTATTTGCTAATAATATGAACGATCTTCTTCCACTTGTGTGTTAACATTCAGAGGGAAAAACTCATTTACTCACCCTCAGTTTTTTTTCCAAACCTACATGAGTTTCTTCTGTTGAACACAAGATATTTAAAAAAAAAAAATGGTGGTATTAGACATTGTCCGGTTGGAAATATTGAGTGGGTTAACAAACCTCTTTTTTATCAACAAATACTAGGGGTGTAATGGATCACGGTTGATCCGTGATTCGTATGGATCACAACACGGTTTGGAACACGTGTGAGCTGTGGGTTAATGCATTGCTTTTTTTTATTTGTAGATTAATCATAAATTTGTAACGATCGCAGAGAGATCACCTCTCACATCATTCAAATCACATGTATGAAAGCATTTAGGCTTTCCTGTAAAATATAATGATGACGGAAGAAGTTGTGGTGGGTTATTTGAAATGTAGCGGGTTTCATTAAAGGTGTTTTCTGACACTGCTTGTTTAGCCTGCATCAAAGCATTCAGTGTAAGCTGCAAGATTAATCATTATAAGATCGGGATCTCAACAGCCACGCAACAAACTATAAATGATGATGATTTGCATATGTTTAATTCTTTTATGTATGAGAAAGTCTTACCTCTGATTTATACTTAGTGACGATGTCTGTGGGTGTCACCATTCAAAATTAAAACGTAGCTTTCTGCTTATAAGGTCTTGTTCATTGCCATCAAATATTAAAATAAGGACGCATGACAGCTGAGCGGGACTCTGCAAAATAAACCCTGAAACTCTGACCAATGTGAGGAGAGTTTACCCACACGTGACTTGTTTTAGCTCTTTCGGTCCATTTAGAAACTTTTCCGTGTAAAAGCGAACCGAACCAAGTACAAAGAGTAACACTATAACAATTTTAATCCCTGTTTCTGAACAAAACAGGTGTGAAAGTACTCTAAAATCACAGTCATATGCTCTTAACGTGACGCTCAAAAATGAAAGTTGTAGGCATTAATTACATTATTTAACTAATAGGTGGCGACAATCAGCCATCAGAAATATGCCACTGAATAATTCTTCAAAAATGATCATCTAGCAATAAAACATGAAGCTTTATGAGTGAATAACTGAATCAGTCATTGAAAATGAGACTAGAAATAAATATGGATTGTACAACCTATGTTGGATTTCTACATTTAGCGTCATCAGCAACAGTAAATTTTTCACAGTACTGAATATTTGACTATTTATTTTTTATTCAGCTGATTGTTTCATTTTATTTTTAATAAAATTTCAGCTTCTAAGTTCTGTTTGTTAAAACAAAGTGTCTTGCAGTACTGTTTTTGTAATAAATGGTAAGCAAATCACATTTGTCTTCCCTTTTGGCTGATCTGAAAAATAGTCTGATCCGTGACAAAAAAAAAACCTGATGTGAACCGTGAGATTTGTGATCCGTTAGATCACTAACAAACACTTCTATTTCTATATCTGTCTGTATATGTTTTTTGCAGAACACAAAATATAATATAGTCATTCAAAATATAATGGAAATATCTCGATCTTTGACAAAAAAAACAAAACACACCAGGTTTATTTATCTGTACAGGACTGTTTTTTTTAAACTAAAGACTATGAACATAAAGGGAGAAAGAAGTTTCCTAATCTCCTACATTGATCTACAAGTTGTTTGTTCAATTCCTAAGAAAATAACTGATTAAACTGTGTAACTTCACTGCAATGTGGAAAAATGTCTGTCAAATAAGTAAACGTGTTTAAGCCATGTCATGATTACAGTTATTTTAAGAAGACTGTTGACCTTTTTTGGAAATGCAATCGGAGCCT
>NC_079453.1:7037466-7082466 GCF_903798145.1 Danio aesculapii
GCGTATGTGTATGAACAGCTGATGGTGGCCATAGCAAAAGACAAACGGCAGAGGATCGCGAGTTCCGAAACGTATTGTGTTTTTGGACGCAATATGTGAATAACCCATAAAGATTTAACCTGAGAGATACAGTACAAGCACTGATCTATAATAGATAAGTGATTACAAGCCGCGTGGAGCGAATTACAAGGTACAACACACAATTAAACACATTTTTGCAAACTACACAAAACGAGGCACTTTTACTTTTAATTACACTTACCATCCGGAGGAAGAAGAAACTGGTCCATATGAACTGTAACAGTTACTGACAAAGTCCCATACAAAATAGTCTCTGCTGCTTCTTCAATAGCAAACGACCAGCGAATCCGGCGTTGCAGCATAGGTTAATGTATCAAAAATCTGAAAAATGACAGCTCAGCACTAGGTTGGCTATAGTTTGGTGTTGTTGTGAAAATGAACTTTAGCTCTTTATTCACTGCAGCCGAATCTCCATCTGTCAGTGATCGTCATCTTCATGTCATGATCAGTCTCGTGATCCCCCCATGCTCCGCTAGTGTTTGAAGGGAAAGGCGCATTCACGTTTTACTGAATCCGGCACTACATATTTGGTGATGTACCATATCAACGTCGACACGTTCAGGCAAAAGATCCGAACGCCAAACGATTCATTTATTCGACTCTGAGTTGACTATTTTGTTAAAGAATCAATAGTTTTAAACTCAGTGCACTTTCAGATTTAAACCTCAGCTGGATGTTTTCATTCACTTAGTGCTGTTATGGGTTTTCATTTTCAAAAACCCATAATAGGAGCCCTTTAATAAATTGGCAATAAACACGTTTACTTGTGTTCAGCAATAGGCCCCAAGAACCATGGTTTACAGTGAATTTAAAAGAGCTAGGGGGCATTGTTAGGCATGAAGGAGAGAATTAAACGCCTTTAGCTGTTCTAAATTAATTGACTGTAAACTTCTTGAGGCGTGTTACTTTTATAATACAGTTGCTGCATTTGCATAGCAAAAGTTCTCACAAAATAAAATAAACCGGTTTCTTTGGTTCAGAAGTGATAACATAATGGTTGCCAAGCAGCTGTCACTGAAGCAGGTTTGTAGACTCTAATGCAACTATTGATTCGGGAACTATTTTACAAATAGTTTTAAAAACCGCAGAAGCAAAAAGAAAACAAGGACTAGAACATTATTATAGGCTGTTGGAAATGAACTTTTTTACTCAAGCCAATTTTGACTGCAGGACTGTAACGGGTGATTGAAGGATAAATAGTAGCCATAATATAGTTTATAACCTATATATTTCTATGAAATCTGTTTTTTTATATGATTAAAAAAAGAAACCTTTTATATTGTGCACGATAGGGCTGGCCGATAAAACGATATCGGTATTTATTGACGGTACAACATTGTCAAAAAATAAATATAATAGTTCAGTATGAACCGCTATAGTTTTATTAAAATGTGGCTGGCTAAGCGCATGCCAACAGGCTTAGGGGCCGTGCAAGTTTGTTACTTCAAAGGAGGCATGTGACTTGCGCACGCAAATAGAAACCAACGCACATGGTGTGCACGTGCGTTTCCGAATTTTCCAGACGCACCTAGTTAATAAAACCGCTATAGTTTTATTAAAATGTGGCTGGCTGAGCGCATGCCAACAGGCTTAGGGGCCGTGCAAGTTTGTTACTTCAAAGGAGGCGTGTGACTTGCGCACGCAAATAGAAACCAACGCACATGGTGTACACGTGCGTTTACGAATTTTCCAGACGCACCTAGTTTAAAACCTTTTATGCCGCGAGCGCACCGCGATTCATGTGAGTAGAACTAACAAATCATCTTCACACTTTTCAGTAATAATAGACTGTAAATGCGTTACTGTATTCTAATGACATTTTTGAAGAACGCAGTAATGTAACGAAATACATTTTAAATTTGTGTAATTTGATTTCAGTTACTAGAGTCAATGTAACTGCGTTACTTACATTACAAATATAGTTTTTTTTCCACAAGAAAAAATACTTATTTTAAATCATGTTTTCGGCTGCAATGTCAGTTGTAAAGAGCATGCGCTTTTCAATAGCTGGAGAGCGTGAGCTGAAATGGACTGACGATAGTGCTTGCTGCTTCAATTGGAAATACAGACATTACGTTGATTTCATTGAGCGTAAAAACTGAAATATTATGTGAAATGCATTTTATGTCTACTCACTAAAGAACTTTCAACTGCTTTTAAACTTGACCTGCAACTTGTTCAAGTGCACAGAAGCTGAGGACAATACTCGTCACCAAGGAGGACACCGGCGCCCAAAAACACAGTGACTACACTCAACCTAAACAGGATAAATTGGATTTCTGTGCAGGATCGGGAGTGAAGGTATCTTCTGAATGTGGAGAAGTGTAGCTGCTTATGGGACCATTCACATATCACGTCTTTTAGGCATATTGGGAGCGTATATTGGGAGCGTATATTGCGCACGCTTGCATTTTCCAGGTGCACAAGTTGAAAACCGCGAGTCATGTGTCAAGAGCCGACCGATCAGCTTCATGCTTTGTATGGAATATACACATTTTGGTAGACTAATTACTTCAGACAGCTTTGGCATACTATGGCTGTCAATGGTTACAGGTATCCGGTGTTAAAAAAAGACAAGTGAATGATGGGAGAATTTTAAGTTTTAAGTCTTTTGAATATGTCAAGCTGCTGTGATCAAGCCATTGTAATGTTTTTCAGTGAATATTAAATTACTGAAAGAGCTGCAGTTTATTTTGTATTTTTTAAGGTATATTTTATGTTTTAAAAGTAACTTCAAACTAAAGTATTTAGTAATCTTATTACTTTTTACATTAAGTAATTAGTAATGTAATCAGATTACAGTTTTCCAGTAGTCAGTAATTTGTAATTATTACTTTCTTAAAGTAACTTGACCAACACTGCTAATCACCTCAGACACTGGTGTTGGCAGCCTAGTTACCACAGACACCAGGGGAGCGCGAGCACAAAGCACATTGAAAATGATGAAGGAAACCACACACTTGAGTTTTTCAGGTGCTTTTAAACATGATATGTGAACGGACTTAGCTTGGGTTTTGTCATCGCAACCTCAGGTCAGAATGACAGCAGCAATGAGGACATTGTAAATAAACAATGTATCAGGTCGCCAGAGGGTCTTTTTAGTTTCTTTTCTTGTGCATCCCAGACACTAGCACGCCATCTGAAAGAATTTTTAGCATAGGTGTAATGTAGTCACGTACTCTGGCAGCATTAAAAACCTGAGAGAGTAAACCAACTTGACTTTCTTGCTCACAATTTGTAATGTTGCAATGTGTATTTGAATAATAATGGTTGGTTCCTTTATTCAGCTCAGATTTGATTATAATTTGATTTGTTTGCAGAGTGTGAGGTTTACCGTATCATTATTATTGACATCTTTGTAACATTTTATTTATCAAGTTTAAGAGTCTCTTTTACGCTTGTTTATTTTATTATAAGAGACAATATACTTTTGTATATTAAGACTCTTTGCCTTAGTAATGTTGGTAAATTAAAATAAAGTGGTGAAATAAAAAACATTTATAACTACCAGACTATTTCTAAATCGATTGTTAAAAAAATATTCAATAATTATGGATACTGAATGATCTGAAACATTATATTGCGATCATTTTTATTGCTGTATCGCCCAGCCCTAGTACACGAGATTAAAATTACACACATTCGTTGTGTTTTACCATGAAATGGGATCCAAGCAAAGACGTAATGTATGGAAGCACATAGTAGCAAAATCCAAAACTATAGACCATTTTGAGGGATGTAAACAAAAGCAATGCTCCCAGTGTATTTTCTGTTTTACATTTTTAATTTCTATAGCTTCCGAGAATCCAAAAAGAGACACATGTTAATATATAATGTTATGATAGCTGTTTTAACATTAAGTTATGATTGAATTGCCTCTTGTTAGAGGTATGAAATAGTTTGATAACAAGAAGGGGAATGTTCATGGGCCAATGACATGACCACATTGCGATGATCTATAGCCTACATGCAAAATGGCAGTATATATCAGGGTTGGCCAAACTTTTTCCTATAAAGGGCTAAAAAGCAAACTTGATTGAGGGCTGTGGGCCGAATATATATACCAAACCATATACATTTCATTTTTCTATGGGTAATTTTCAAATTTATTCGTTAATGTTTATAAATAACTAGAAAATGTTGCTTTAAATCATATTGACTAATGCGGTATACTTTTAAACATTTTATAATGAATTTATTACAGTAAAACATAAACAATCCCATTTATAAAACAAGTTCAATGCTGAATTTGATTTGCTAACACAGATGTCTTGTGCAGTTTGCTGACAGTACTTACATTTTAAAAGTCTGATTCATTTACAGTATTGAATTGAATCATTTAACTCCAGTTGGCTTTTTTTGTGGCTCAGCAATAAAACAAAGAAACAAAAGGTTACGTTAAATTCGAAATGACGATCATTGACAAAAGCATTCACCCCAACCACCTTCCCATTATTATCTGAACAAGTAGGGGAATGTTCATGGGTCAATGACATGACCACATTGCGATGATCTATAGCCTATATGCAAAATGGCAGTTTGAGTTTGAGGCCTATGATTTAAATGTTATTTGTCCTAAATGCATTTAGATTCGTGATTAGGAAAACGCTGTGCAACATTTGTAGCGTTTTTGAAACTGTGTGCTTTAATCCAGTGTTTTTTGAGCCAAACGTATCTCAAATTACTTATTAAATATCTTTAATGCATTGATGATAGGGCTGCACAACATATCGTTTCAGCATCAATATCGCAAAGTGCGAGTCCGCAATGGTCACGTCACAGGGGTCTGCAATGTCAATTTGTGATTCTAATTAATCAGACATAGTGGCATCACTTCAAATGTTAACCTTGGGGTGAAAGTTTATTATTTGCATTTGTTTTTTAAGGCCGCTAACTTTAAGCTTTTCAAGCTAATTTAATGCATTTGGGAACAATAAATTAAATCTTTGTACCTTAAAGATTTATTGTACATTTATATAACTTTTTTACTCAATGAAAACGACGGTGTTATTAATATATTACACAGTGATCATTTAATTGGGTAACACTTTGGTCCATTTGAGTATTAGTAGACTGTCTGCTTAATATCTGCTGATACTGCTCCTTCAACAGACATTTAACTGACTATAAGAAACTTTGCAAGTACATGTCAACTTACACTAACCTTAACCCCAACCTAACAGTCTACTTATAATCTAATGAGAATTAGTTGGCATGTAGATGCAATGTAACTTAAATTCAACAAACGAACCATCAACATAAAGTGTGACATTTAATGGTAGCTGGATACTGATCAACTCCTCAGAAAGTCATAAGTGATTATTTAATTTGTATACTTACTCTGTTATATTCAACTTTGCTTGTCATTTTTTTAAATTGTATTTTATGCACATATGGTCCCCTATAAAATCATCCCAATCAAAATTATACATGTGATTTCTTTACAAAGAGATATTCAAGTCATCTGTTGAAACTGTTTTCATATCGCAATGTCATTTTCGTCCAAAATCTTGCAGCCCTAATTGACGATATATTTTCAATCCAACATCGCAAATAATGTGGATAAGGAGGGTTTGACAATGCATTCAGGACTAACCATGGCAAATGTTGCTAATGCAGAAATAGGTGAAGGGATATGTAAAGGTTAGCATTTGGAGCGGGAAAAATATGCAGAAAAATATACAAATTGAAAGGCGCCACAGTGGCTCAGTGGTCGCCTCACAACAAGAAAGTCGCTGGATGTCCCTGCTGGGCCAGTTGGCATTTCTGTGTGGAGTTTGCATGTTCTCCACATGTTAGCGTGGGTGCTCTGGTTTCCCCCACAGTCCAAAGACATGCGCTACGGGTGAATTTAATAAACGAAATTGGACATATCGTATGAGTGTGTGTTTGAATGAGTGTGTATGGGTGTTCCCCAGGCTGGAAGGGCATCCGCTGCATTAAACATATGCTGGAATAGTTGGCGGTTCATTTCGCTGTGGTGACCTCTGAAATAGAGACTAAGCCAAAGAAATATTAATGAATAAATTTGCAAATTGGCCTCTGAAATAGTTTGATGTGTATTATAACAATCGTCTTGCAGGATGGCCGACAATGAAATTCCATGACACTCGTTTGATTGCTTAAAACTTGAGTTCGACAAAGATGGCGAGATATTTTAACAAGACAGGGCTATTAATTTGAGCCTACACCTTAAACATAAAAAAATAAGAAATATTATTATTTGCGTCCTTTACATACAGTAACACATACAATCACTTAAAATCATTCTCAAAATATTATTTAGGCTAGACTGAATGAGCAACGAAAATCTGATTGACATAAATCTGCCGAATTTTCACAAAAGAGTAGCTATTTGCAGTGCTGCCGCACCCAACAGCATCATATTTCAAAAAAACCCCATTTATTTATTTTAACAAGCAGTGTCCCTTTACATAACTTATTTACCCTGGAGCCACGAGCAGCCCTATGTGCTCTATCTGCGCAGATGCAAATAAACTGATAAAAAAACGAGATTAAGTTATTTTGAAACAACCTGCCAAACAGCCTAATGTTTGGATATAAGCAGTAGGTGGTGAGCTACATGATTTCATGTCAATAGAAAAGAAGATCCTGCATACAATTAATACTTGCTGAATAATTTATTAAATTTAACCTTTCAGTCTCATGACCTCCATCATGTTTTTCATGTCAAAATGATGTAGGCTAAAACAAGGATCAACCAGTGGTGTTTGTTAATATCTAAAACTTGAAGATCCCTTCCGAACTAAAATAATACAAGGCCGATACCTGGACTTCTACTCGGTAAGCATCATGTGGCTTCTACCTATGTCCAGATCGATCACATAATAAATAGCCGAATCGCCGGTCAGGACTTGAATATATATATATATATATATATATATATATATATATATATATATATATATATATATATATATATATATATATAAATAAATAAATGAGCAATATCACACGAGCAGCAGTGAGATGAGGCTGTATATCAGCACTGGTGGGAGGCGTGCGTTTACCACCAGTAATTATATACAGCCACATTGCACTACTACTCATATGATATTGTGTTTATACAACAGGTCGACAGCATAACCATGTATAAAAAAGAAAATCAAACACAGAGAGTCTTTTGATGTGATTTTGTTCACATTTTAAGATTATAAGGCTGAACGGCATGAAATGTCATCAGTCTACAGAGGTTTCCCAATATTTCTCTGTTGCAATCGGGAGATCACAATATTACTATGGTATAAATACAGCACTACAACATACAAAAGAGAGAGAGAGCGACTTACAAAGTCATTTACCGGTTTAATAATAATTTGATCAGCTGTAGTTAGAAATTACACTGTTTTATCTAAGGTCTTATTATGTGGTCACTGTACACATCTTGTGGATGAACATTGTCAACCGTCTTTGCTCAAAGACGCGCTGTCTCTTCGAAACTATAAATATTTAAAATAGCCACTATCCTTATAAATAAACTGCATAGTTGAAATCTAAATAACTACATTCTAACCTAAAAAAAAGCCTCAAAAGAACATCGTGTTGTCCAACAGCTGCAATATTTGTCAAATTGTAGAGTGTCCTCTGCTTGTTGTTGTATGTGGGCGGAGTAATACACAAGGGTGAAGAGGCTGGACGAGTGCAATTATTTGCAGAATAACGCACAACTATCAGCCAATCAGATTCAAGAACCAGACAGAACTGTTGTATAAATATATTTTTGAACACATCTATAGTTATGTGGTGGCACAGAGTTAGACCTCTTTCTTGACTTCACACAGAAACAGCAATGTGTGCGGCATGACATCACTTTGTTGCAGAGATGCTATCGGTTAAATGCAAAGTAGAACACTGAAGCAGCTTGAAGCGGAAAGTGCGAGTAAAGTTGATGACAACAACATTGCCATAGCAAACTGTGAGATATGTACACTTGGGATTGCATGGCAGGTATTTTAATTTGAGGTGCTGTTTGTTTTTATATTCAATTTTATTACATTTACTGTTGCACTAAAGTCCAAAAGTGAAGAATTGATGTTATTTATTACTTGATTGTTCAGGCTTCCTCAGTGCTCTGTTTGTTAACAGAGTAGTTGAATGTTAAAATAAGGTGAATTAAATAAAAAATAAGGCACAAAGGCGAATTTACAGTTTTATATTCTTGTGTGACTGCAGCAAAAAATAAATAAATATCACGCCTAATGTAGCTAAACGTTTAACTATATTTAAATAAGTGCATGGTGTTTCTAAAATGCACTAGAAAGTGCTATTTCCCTTTTTACTCTCTCTCAAAGAGAGCGATTCACACATTCACACACACACACGCAATCACCCACAGATGAAGCAGATAGTTAATGAAAACTTTTGGAGGTTTAAAGGACATTATTTCTTGTTGATTTTTTTCTGTGTTAACGATGATGAAACATTTTAAACCCTCAGTCTGTAAAATATATACACTCACCGGCCACTTTATTAGGTGTCCAACTTCTTGTTAACACAAAGTTGCTGCCATGTGATTGGCAGCAACTCAATGCATTTAGGGATGTAGACATGGTCAAGACCATCTGCTGCAGTTCAAACCGAGCATCAGAATGAGGAAGAAAGGGTATTGAAGTGACTTTGAACGTGGCATGGTTATTAGTGCCAGACGGGCTGGTCTAAGTATTTCAGAAACTGCCGAACCAAAATATGGATCAAAGTGAAGTTTCATAAACCAAATTTCGAGAGGAGCACGTGATATGATTGAGCACGTCTGGCCACTCATCTGTAATCAGTAATAATCCAATCAGAGCGATCCTAGTTTACTATAAATGGATCATTTTCTCCCTAATGTTTTATCTTCATTTGGAAGAATCCCCCCTTCCACCCCTTCTCTCCTCCTTTCCTCCCTTTTCAAAAGGGGGAACTCTCGAGACCTACCTGATCTCGGATCCCCTGATATGCTTATCGACCGGGCGGGAGCCCTGGGCTCAAAGATCTCCGAGCTCAGGGTTCTCTCCCGGGACAGCATGCCAAACCAGCTTTATACGCCAAGCATATCTAAGTGGGAACTCTTGAAATCTCTGAGGAATATTTCCAGGACGTTGTTAAATCTACACCACGCATGATTAAGGCAGTTCTGGAGGCAAAAAGGGGTTCAACCCGGTACTAGTAAGGTGTACCTAATAAAATGGCCGGTAACTATAGGCCTTCGATGTTAAATGCCTACCCCTTTCCAAAAAGAAAAAAGAAAATAAACGCCTAATAAAGAAATTAAGCAATGAGGACAAAAATCTACTTTTTACACCACAGCCGTGCAAGGCAGATTTAAAATAGCCTATTTCAATGTACAACATTTTTCAAATGTGCATACAGGTGTATTCATAAGTTTAATTGCTGTATTAATCATTTAAAGCAGGCGTTTTTGTTGTTGTTGTTGGTACATTACTCATTTTCATAGGCCTATATAAGCCGATATTTATCTATCTATCAATCAGGTATTATTGTGGAATTAAAATAAAATTACATGCTGCGTTCCACCCGTCACTTCTTTTGTTCTGGAGTCTGGTAACAATTAGTAACGACTGTACCCTGTTTATGAAAAGAGTTTCAGTATACAAATAATTATGTAAAACATGCTAAACGTCACCTTCTCCAGCTGGTCAAACTAGTCCGACAGTAGGGAAGTGATTGTCAAAAGCCATCAGACAAACCATGGTGACATTACACTTGGATGCTCTCGAATTTTTACATCGAGGTAGGTGTTTTTACTTATTATTATTATTATTATTATTTATTTTGGAAACAGCATGAAAATGATCAACTGCAAAAATAAATGAATAATAATAATACATCTACTTGTTTAAACTTGCTCACATTAAAGATCAACAAATATAGACATAGTTTTTTAATATGTTTTTAATATGTTTTCTTCAAATATATAATATTAACATTTTGTATAAAAAAAGAGATTGAAATAAAATGTAAAACAGACACAAGAATGACAAGTTTGTTACTTATACATCTATAAATGGTTATAGTCGCGACTTCAACCACTTATTTTAAGATGTAAAGAAGTCTAATATATTTAATTCAGATTCAACAATGAGATAAGCCTATTTTAACACAAACTACCACCCCAGGAAATAAAGAAACAAAAAGCCTATACTTAACATGCTGTAACGCTGAAGCTCATACTCACAGATCAGATGTTTTAAACTATTATTATAGCACAAAGGCTTTTGAGAGTAAAAATCAGCTTCTTTCCAAGTACTGCTAGTGTATGAACAAGGCATTTGTCTTTAAATGACAAAAATACAAGAATAACATCTGAACATAAAGTAAAAAGTGAGAAAGTTAAGAAATAAGCAGCAGAACAATATAACTATTAAACCCTAATAAAATGTCGGAAGAGCAAAAATATCTAAGATTATTATTATTACTATTAGATATTATTATATATCTGCATATATGTACTTTATTTAAAGCATTAAAAATAATGAATGAATGACCAGTTCATTTAGCTGCTATTCATTTGAAAACCAGACTTAACATTAAAAAAATATAAGTAAATAAATAAATAAGATACTAAAACACTCAACGAGTTTGTAATTTATACATCCTGTATTGCTTGTGGATACACTTTAGACTATACAATTATATTAAAAGGATTAAGATGGTTTGACATATTTTACAAAGCAGATTTGACAAGGATCAAACCGGACTTTTTCAAACTTCCATGTCACAAGGAAGTAAAGAGCGTATTATTTAATATAACAACACAAAGCCAAAACCCCTACACTTATTTACTCTATAAATATACTTAATGTACTATGATAATATAATGATTATATACTTGCAATGGCCACACTGTATAAGATTTCAGTAGTAATGAATGTATTAACTAACATGAACTAAGAATGAATATTACATGTATAGCATTTATTAATTGTAGTTCAACATTTAATTAAAATGTAAAGTTGAGCTTATTAACATTAGTTTACTGTGTTTTACCAATGAACATCTTAACAATGAACTGCATTTTAATAAATAACGTTAACAAATAAGAATAATTAGTGTAATAAATGTTGTTGTTAGCTGATGTTAGTAAATACATTAACTGATGGCACCATTTTGTAAAGTGGTACCCTTATAACATATACAACCCCAAATCAGAAAGTTGAGACAAGATGGAAAACACTAATTAAAAAAGAAAGTGATATCCAAATTTACTCTGACTTGGATTTCATTGCAAACAAAATGAATGCAAAATACTTTATGTTTTGTCTGGAACTTCATTTCATATGTAAATATACATCCTTTCCTGTTACTCAGACCTGCAACACACTCCAAAAAAGTTGGGACAGGAGAAATTTAGGGATAGTAATCAAATAAATTGGTTAAAATATGATGTGATTTAACAAAAGCAGCATCCAAGAAAGGTCTAGTCCTTTAGGAGCAAAGATGGGCCGCAGATCTCCAGTTTGCCAACAAATACATGAGAAAAGATAGGAAGAAATTTGAATATTTCACCTTCAACAGCGCATAACAATTAAAAGGTACAAGGAACCTGCAGGAATTTCCGTGTGTAGGACAAGGACGAAAGCCCAAGCTAAACAATCCCTCAGGTGGCACTGTATCATTAATCATCTATTCATTTACAGACCATTTCAATGTGGTCATGCCATTGGCCCATGAACATTTCCTGCTTGTTATCAAACTATTTCATAACTGTAACAAGAGGCAATTCAATCATAACAATGTTAAAACAGCCATTATAACATTATTTATCAACATGTGGCTCTTTTTGGATTCATGGAAGCTCTAGAAATTTTAAAAATGTCAATAAGGAAATCCATTGGGACCATTGTTATTGTACATCCCTCAAATGGTCTATAAGCGATATCTCCACATTGGCTCATGACTACTTTGGCAAACCTTTGTCAAGTACCACAATACTTAAAACTGTAGTATCAAAAGGAAGCCCTATGTTAACAGTGTCCAGAAGCGCTGTTGACTTCTCCGGGCTTGGAGGTATCTGGGATGAACCATCACACAGTGGAAACATGTACTGTGGTTGGACGAATCAGTATTTCAGGTATTTTTTGGAGAGAAATGGACACCAGGACCAAAAATAACAGGATTATCCAGACTTTCAGCAACAAGTCCAAAAGCCAGGTTCAGTCATGGCATGGGGTTGTGTTAGTGCCCTTGCACTAGTAACTTGCACTTCTGTTATGGCACCATTAATGCTAAAAAGTACAGAGAGTTTGGAGCACAATATACTGCCTTTTTTCCAGCGAAGCTGAAGCATATTTTAACAAGACAATGTAAAACCACATTCTGCACATATTACAAAGTCCCAGCTACAGAGAAAGAGGATACCGGTACCTCACTGGCCTGTCTACAGTCCTGACCTGTTTCCAATACAGTATATAATGTGTGGTGCCTTTTGAAGCGCAAAATGCGACAACAAAGGCCTTGTACTGTAGCACAGTTTAAGACTTGTTTGCAGGAAGGATGGGACAAAATTACACGTGAAACACTTCATCACCTGGTGTCTTCGATCCCTAAACGTATTTTAAGTGTTGTGAAAAGGAATCGCAACATTACAAAGAGTTAAATGCTTTACTGTTACAACTTTTTGTAATGTGCTGCAAGAACCAAAATTGGAATAGGGGTTTATTTTGAAAAATAAATAAATAAAAATCATGTGATAAACAAAGATTTTTCTGCAATGAAATCCAAGTCGAAGTAAATTTAGGAATCACTTCTTCCTTTTTTTATTTGTGTTTTCCATACTGTCCCAACTTTTTCTGATTTGAGGTTGTATATAGTGGGGAGGGAGTATTGAACATCACCATTTTTCTCAGAAAGCATATTTCTAAAGGTGCTGTTGATTTAAATTGAATAGCTGCTTCAGTTCAACATCTACATTACCAGGATGATGAAGTTGAAACCAGGGTGGACATTTCAGCAAGACAATGATCCAAAACACAGCTAACTCTCAACTGCTTTTAGAGAATCAAACTGTAGAATGGCCCAGCCAATCACCTGACTTAAATCCAATAGAAAATACTAAATAAAGATTTGATAGGCGAGACCCACAGAACCATTAAGATTTTTTATACTCTGTTGAAGTGCAATTCAAAACCTGTGCAATTCATGTGACTTCATTCATATGCAAGGTGTCTTTAAGCTGACATCATGAAAAGTGCCTTTTATGTAAAGTATTAAATACATTTCACTAGTTCAGCACTATTGTTAATACACATCACAAATTTTTCAGATTTTGTTTTGTTTTGTTTATGTTTGTTTTATTTGGGTTTTTACCAAAAATCTGGTTCAATTCCATGTCAACAGCTCCTTTTGAAATATTATTCCTAAGAAAAAAAAGGTGTCCAATACACGTCATGTATATATTTTTTCCCACTCAAATTTTGACATTTTTATTAATCTGACAATATTTTATTTTCTGTCTTCTTCCTTGCACAGTGATGGATAAAATAACAGTGATGGATAAAATAAAGCTCACACCTCCGTCAAAAAACACTCAGAAACTAATCATGGTCACATTCATGTTGTTATCTTTTGTATGTATATTCTATGTCTACTACAATCCAAACACAACCTTTTTCAAATACCCTGCTGTGGGCATCCACACAAACAGCAGCTGCTCAGAAACTTGCCTCCATGTTCTGAAAATGCAGAACTATGAATGCATTATGAAAAACGCCTCAAACAATCCATTGGCCACACCAGCGCCGAATACTGCTAAAGAGGATCGAAACATCATCGTGTTGATCTGGATGTCTCCTTTCGGAGTACCTTTTGACCTGAAAGACTGTGCTTCAGAGTACAACATCCACGGCTGTCATTTAACATACGACAGAAGTATGATCCAACAAGCACATGGAGTTATGTTTCACCACAGAGATATGAGCGCGGATTTTCCGCAACCACCGCGACCAGCTTTTCAAAAGTGGATATGGTGGAATATGGAGTCTCCGAGTCATTGCAGCCAAAATGACTTTCTAAATGATCGGTTTAATCTGACGTCAAGTTACAACAGGAATTCAGATATTCCAGTGCCTTACGGTCGACTCGTCGATGCCACGGATGAGGAGAAAAACTTCACTATCCCCAAAAAGGATAAATTAGTTTGCTGGATTGTAAGTAACTTTCAAGGGCACCACAAGCGCACACATTTCTACTATGAGTTTGTGAAACACATTAATGTGGACACCTATGGAGGGCACTTCAATAATCGAATTAATAGTGAAGACTATGGAAATGTGGTGTCCAGCTGTAAATTCTACTTGTCCTTTGAGAACTCCATTCACAGAGACTATTTCACTGAGAAGTTGTTCAATCCTTTAGCGCTCGGTACGGTTCCTGTCGTAATTGGCCCGCCCAGATATAACTATGAAGAGTTCATACCTAAAGATGCCTTCATCCATGTGGATGATTTCCCAACTCCCAAGGAACTGGCAGATCACCTTAAATCCTTGGACCAAAACGAGGAACAGTACAAACAGTTTTTCAGCTGGAGAAAACATTATGTTTCCAAGAGTACATTGTTTGGGCTTGAACAGTCCTGTAGGTTTTGTGATTATCTTAGATGGAATAAGCACTATATAGCCGTTACAGATCTGAAAGGGTGGTTCTGGGGTTAATGCGATTGTGAATATTCTGTCATGAATTGCCATACCAAACCCCTGAGACCCTCATTCGTTTTCATAAAACAAATGAAGATATTTTAGATGGAATCCTGGAGCTCTTTGGCTCTCTAAATGTCCAGAAAGGAACGAAAAATATTATCAAAACATTCCATGTGACTAATTTTATGAATCTACAAGAATGCACCAAAATTAACCGATATGACTTTGAAAGTTTCAGGACCCTTGTTGTCTACAGAGAGTCAGAGACCTCCTGGATTTCATCTAAAATATCTTCACTTGTGTTCTAAAGATAAACGAAGCACTCAGGGGGTTTGGAACGATATGAGGGGAATTATTAATGACAGAATTTTCATTTATGGGTGAACATACCCTTTAGTCTTGATAGATAGTCTGAACTCTCTCAACTTTATTGCCAAGTGCTGTGAGTTTACATAAACGAGGTATTTGTCTTGACGTATTAGCACTTAATGATCATAAAACGCACAAATTAACATAATAATAATGCCAAATTAGGAACAAATAAAATTGTAGGAAAATACACAAAGACCTGTTGGAACTAACACATATTATAATCATACTCATTCCAAAAGCAAGAATCTTGCATCAAAAATGTATGAAGTGGTCAAAATTGTGTCTGACACACTTCTTTCCTTCCAATGTATGTAAGTGATGATGGAAGGACAAAAATATCCAAGTTGAACTAATATTCTAAAGGCGACATTAAATCTGTAATAATATGCTTGGTAAGCATTTTTTTTTTATCCAGTCAACTTTCAGTTCAACTACTCAGTTCTGAGTGGACTACTAAATACAATTCCAGCCAATACATATATACATATATTTATACAACAGTTCTGTCTGGTTCTCGCATCTGATTGGCTGATAGCCATGTGATATTCTGCAATATCAGAACTCCAACAGCCTCCTCACCCTTCTGTATTACTCTGCCCACATAGAGTGACAGCAGATTAGACTCACTACAGTTTGACAAATATTGCAGCTGTTGGACAACATTATGTACTTTTGAGACATTTTTAGGTGACAATGTAGTTGTTTAGATTGCAATTATGCAGTTTATTTATAAGGACAGTGCCTATTTTAAATATTTATACATTTCTAAGATACATCGCATCAGCATACATCAGCTTGTCATTAAGCTGCGAAAAGACGGTTGACGTTGTCCATCCACAAGATGGCAACAGAGAGCGCATAATGAGCCCTTAGGTGTATTTTCCAATAGCATCTGGATGCAGCTTTTATGATGCAAGCTGAGATTGCATCGCTCAGAGATGCAATGTCAGACACAATGCACTCAATGGAGCTAGTGACGTCACTGTGAGGGGTAGGGTTAGGGGTGGGAGTATGTGATCACATTAAAAAGCATTGGATGCAGCTCCGAGTCTGCAGCAAGACCCCTCTCGTATTTTCAAACAACAGCTGATTGGTGAGTGACATTCTAAGTTGATCTCTCTCTTTTTTATGTTACAGTGCTGTATTTATACCATATGATTGTAGTGTATTGAGTGTGAGATGGGACTCACATATCAGGAATGTGTGTATTTTGTGTTGGCCATTCTTTGTATAACCCTGCGTTACTTTTTGGTTGGCCATGTGTTTGTTTCTAATGAGTCTCCTTTTTTGTTACTGCAGACTAGTTCAGTAAACAAAGAAAGAAGAAATGCCCGCATGTGTTTAGCACTTTTCCTTATTGCAAACACAACAGTAATCTGCTAGTGATTGCTTTGCTTTAGCTTTTTCCAGGGTTAATTATTGTGATCTTCCGACTGCAACAGAGAAATACTGGGAATTGTCTGTAGACTGACGGCATTTCATGCTGTTCAGCCTTCGCTTAAAATGTGAGCAAAACCACCTGTTTTGTACGGTGGCCAGGAAGTGCAAAACAACATTACAAAGTGTGAAACACTTTTACAAAGCTCGAGACAAATTTCCCTTTTTTAAAACATTCTTACCTATCATAAGACAAAATTACACAAGAAAAACAATTTTCACCAAGGACGAAACAAATTTACATTTGAGAAAAAAAATTAACAAGTCGCAAAACACTTTTACAAGTCCTGAAACAAATTTACAATTACAGATTCCTTACGGAAAGGCAATGTACCACACACCGGAAGTGACCCGGAATGTACCACACATCGGAAAAATCAGCTCATGTGTGACTTTGTAGGCACAGGTTAACAAGAGTCTACAACTATAAAAATCATAGTTTTATCAACTGTGATTAAACACTGTTTTGTCATTTAGAGCTATTCTGAGAAAATATCAGCGTGAGAGTATGTAAAAACATGTAAACGCAAGTACATGGAAACAATCAAAGCACAGTATATGTTGACTGATAAAGGTATCGAAACCGACCTCACCATTCAGACCTGAATAGCTCAGATAGATCGGTTGATACGTGCGCGGAATCTTTTGACTTGGGTTCGAATCCCGTTGATGACAAGTCAATTATAATTATTTATTTACATTAATTTTGGTTATATACTGTTCTGCTACACAAATATTAAAATCAATAATGTTTACAATGACACTGACCCCAAGTAATAAGAATCTTTATTTGGTATGGGCATGTTTTGTTGCTGTGAAAAAGTGACGAATCTGCCAATCTGCAAACGTGAATAGTTTACATCTGAAAAGGGGGTCCAGTTAACACAGACACCAGTTAAACCGTAACACCGGCTTCATTTAGTTTACTGTTAAGAGTCCTCAAGCAGATGTTTACACCGTGTAAACTTGACATCATGTCCACGATTTCAGCATACGAGTGGCCCTCGTTAAAATATTGAACACATTGATGGAGTTATGCTGTATGTCTGGTGTTTCCGTCTGGTCTGCGTCGTTTAGAAACGACAAACACCGACCACACGTAAAGCAAAACCGCGTTAAGCTGCTCATGTGTTTGCCGCAAAACAACCCTCGACTCGACTGCAGTCCATGTTCTGTCACTATAAACTTTATTTACGCCATGCACTCCACAGCATGAATTTACCGCGCTCACCAACAACAACACTTTTCCCTGCGTCACTCCCAGTGTGTGGTACATTCCACGTCACTTCCGGTGTGTGGTACATTGCCTTTCCGTAAGGAATCTGTAATTGTAAACATGTTTCGGGACTTGTAAAAGTGTTTTGCGACTTGTTAATTTTTTTTCTCAAATGTAAATTTGTTTCGTCCTTGGTAAAATCGTTTTTCCTATGTGATTGTGTCTTATGATAGGTAAAAACGTTTTTTTAAAACGTGAATTTGTCTTGAGCTTTGTAAAAGTGTTTCACACTTAGTAATATTGTTTTGCACTTCCCGGCCACCGTAGTTTTGTCATCACAAGACATTACGCAAGGGAATAATTTAAATACTAGCTCTAAAGTGACGTTGGTAAATTAGTAATGGTTTCTGCTGTTCTGAAGTCAGCTGCAGATTTGAATGAATGGTGGAAGAAAGTAGTTCCTCATAGAAAAAGATTGTGAGACTCTCCATGTTTGATTTTCTTTTTTACATACATGATTATGCCTTCGAACTGTTGTATAAACGCAATATCACACGAGAAGCAGTGTAACATGGCTGTATATTATATATATATATATATATATATATATATATATATATATATATATATATATATATATATATATATATATATATATATAATTTTTTTTTAAGCTAGAATCAAGTTTTTTTTTTAATTTGTAGTAAAATCTGCGAAATGGGTTACTAAATAATAAAAAGCTGCTTGACTTTTTTTTTGTTTTACAGTGAAAATGTATAAAAGTACACCTTTATATATTTTATTAAATATATAGCAGTTTTGTGTATTATTATGATTATAAGTTTTTTACATGATTTTTTTAAGTTGCAAAGGCTGTTTTGTAGGGTCAGCAAGGGATTAAGATGGGAAGTAAAAGGGAATTCAAGTCAATATTTTTTATTAATAATTGTCAGTAATTTGACTTATTGTAATCATAGTGCTGAACTCAGTTGAAAAAGCACTCAATTAAATAACATTCAAGATGAAGGTCCCTGATTAATAAAGGGACTGAGCTGAAAAGAAAATGAATGAATGAATGAATTTTGAGAATTGTTGTTTTGATTAAAGCTATATCTTCTTGTTTGGAACAAAGAGAAATTTAAATTAATTGACTTATATGACCAGGTTATATAGAATTGCTCTTATGGTGATAGAAAATAATGTTTACTGCAAATTAATTTATCTTTCATTGGGTCAAGTGATCAAATTTAGATGTGAACCATTACCCTAATGTTTTTTAATTGGATGAATGAAAGCTATTTTCAGTGTAACAAACATCGTGACTTAATGACTGTATAATACAAAACATTCTTCTGTCAGAAAAGATTTAAAGCTTCACCCTTCTGATAAACAAAGTGACAATGATAAATCTTTTGTAACAACTGCTACAACCTGACTTACAGACAAAACAGCATAGTTAACCTGGAAAGTTGTTTGTTTGACCTTTTTTTTTTAGGCATTAAGCAACCTGCCATCAGATTTGGTCAAACCAGACAACGTTTCATGACCCAGACTCTATAATTTAAGAAATAACCAGTAGAACCAGTTACATTATGTGGCATAACAAAGGCTTCATGGATCTATTATGTGAATGTTCTCTTTATTTTAATGCATGTGGTCATAGTTTCATATCAAAGTGAACATAAAGAAATCCACAACATCCTAAAACTAAATTCTGAATGTCATATAACAAATACACACACAATATTGTTTGTACGAGAAATATTCTGTTCTTACTTTAAAACTCTATAATATCTCTAAGGAGGTTATGTAATTAGGACAGTTATTGTCATGAAGTATTCGTCAGTTCATTGTTCAGTAGATCAACTCTTAATTACAACAAAAAAAAAACTTTTCAGTGAATAAAATCTCTCAATAGAAAGAGTTCAGATGCAAAAACCTCTAAATGCCATTTGAAAATTCCTTCAAAAATTAGCATTTTTCTCAACCTCCAACACAATCTCACAGCAATTCGTAACTTTTTGATTTAGTGGCTAATTCGTATGAATTTGTACGATCTAATTCGTACAATTTAGTACGAATTGCTCATGCCCCAATGACGGTTGGGTTTAGGGGTGGGGTTAGGTGCCACGCCTCCTTTTTAAAATCGTACAATTTTGTGCGAATGAACTCGTACGAATTCGTACGAATTAGCCACTACACTGACAAAACGTAAAATACTTACGTTTTCTCGTGAGATCAGGCTGCAACCTCCTATGTTTATGTTAAATTATTTCACTTTACAGACGATGAAAATGCCCAATTCATCGACATAAGTGAATTTACTGAACCAACCCACAAGAGCCTGACAAAAATGCTCGTTTTAAAAGAAGTTTAGATGGCATTTAGAGGTTTTGGCATCTGAACTCTTCATATTATTTATACCCCTGGCAAATTCTGACTTCACTTTTATTCAACCAGCAAGTTTCTGTTTTGTTTTTGTGACCTAAAGTGACACAGGTTTCACTAAAAGATTGTAAGATAATATACAAGAGGCATCATTGTGGAAAAATAATTGAACACTTGTAAATGGTTTTATCTGGCTGAAGTGCAGATTGTGATTACTGTACAAAAACATAGTTACTGTGTTATTCTACTGCATGAATAAATAGGCAAACATTATCATAGCATATTTTATCTGAGAATAATAAGAGTTTCAGATGTTTATTAACTTGACTCAAAATATCCGCATCAATAAGGGAGTTGTTAACTACAGCAGGTTTAAAGTATTATCTCACTCCCAGAATTATAATTTGCTCACTCTCTTGTCAGCAAAGATATATATATATATATATATATATATATATATATATATATATATATATATATATATATATATATATATATATATATATATATACACTACCGGTTAAAAGTTAGGGGTCAGTAGGATTTTTAAATGCTTTAAAATAAGCATCTCTACTCACCAAGGCTGCATTTATTTCATCAAAAATACAGTACACATTGTAAAATGTTATTGCAATATAGAATAACTGTTCAAAAGTAGTTTTTAATTTAATTTAATAATTTATTCCAGTGATTAAAAGACTTTTCAGCATCATTACTCCAGTCTTCAGAGTCACATGATCCTTCAGATATATAGGGTGCCTATGATGAAAAGCATCTTTTGTAAGCTGGTGTGTGTGTGGTGTGTCCACAGTCATATTGAGACGATATAAAGACAATAAGTCTCTTTTTGAAAAGCATCCAAATCCCATTTTGAGGCCGACCGCAACATGACGTAGGAGTTTGGTTTCCCCGCCCAACGATTTGGATAACAGCCGTGTATTATCATATCTCCGTTGTAACGTATATAATCATATCACCAAGACCTGACTTGCGCAAAACAACCAGGATTAAAAGATCTGTTCAGCTCTCTGTGATCATCAGCCATCATCAAATGTGATCAAGAATGAATTTTTGAAAGTTTAAAACGTTTTTAAAACAGTGCATGTTTGTAATGAATTACAGCGATTTTACTGACTTTATCACCACAGCCGCGTGTCAGAACAATTATAAAAGAAGACGCTTCAATCCTGGTTTGTGGACGCTAAATCAGGTTTATTTTGTACATTAACATAACTGATATCCATACAGCAGTGGATATTAATATGCATCCGGTCACATTTGCGTGTAAAAACCGTGCAAAGTTAAACGTGTGCGCTGTGTGAACTTATTAACGACATTGTGTGTGACTTGTTGCAGAAAGGCTTGAATTAACTCAACAACAAATACATCAAATAATCATTGGGAAAGTTCTTGCTGTAGTATTTCTCACAAACGTTACGTGAGATCTGCTTCCTTCATATCTGCTGTTTATCTGACGCAGCCGAGCCGGAGATTGAGTCACACTCTGACAGGCACATGGGAATGGTGGGCGGAGAGAACTAGCATTAAAGGCACAGGCCACAAAAACGGCTACATATTGTTTAGAGCAGAAAATCCAGCATTCTGAAAGGTATAATAAATAATCTCATCTGAAACTTTACTGACACTTTCTGAAAACACAAAAGACTCTTAAATCTGAAATCTTGAAAAGGGGGCAAGATAGGTGCCCTTTAATTATTATTACTTTTTCATTATTATTAACTGTAGGAGTAATAAAAGCAATAATGACTGGAGTAATAATTTCATTTAAAACTACAGACAATAAGAAAGCAGTGAAATGTTAATAAATATTTAACAATGTTTTAACATTTAATAAATGCCACCTTGATCAACAGAATCATTTTCTTTAAAAAAAAAACTGACCCCAAACTTTTGACCGGTGGTGTATATATACTTTATATATTTTTATTTAAGATAAATGACTGATCGTTTGCTATTAAAGACTGTTGGCTTGGCCTGTGGTTGGAATTGGAGTTGCATTAAGGCCCAATCCCAATTCTTTTTAGCTTGAAGGCATATGGTTAAAGGAAAGGGATAGATAGCCCTCGAAATGGAGATTTTTCAGAACCACACTCAAAACCAAGGGATAAAAAAATTTCCCAGAATACACCGTCTACAGCGGCAGCATGGCGATGCACAGTATTTTTTGTCATTATTACGAACTTTTGCAACAAACAAGCATATGTTTTAATGCACTCATAATCACGTTTGTGTTTTACCATAATTGTTAAAAAAAAAAAACACTAAAATAAAAAAAAGCAAAATTTGTCTATCTATAATCCCGAAAAATAGACCTGGGATTGAACCTAAATCTCCCTTTACATGCAGAAAAAAACTGGAATGTTTATAATAATAATTTAAAAAATATATATTTTCGACTAAAGAAACTACCATTTTAGAGCACAAGGTGTTGTGTAAATTATAAGGACATTTTCATTCTGGAACTATTTCTTTAATTGTCTATATGAAATTTACAAGTGAATAACGTAATGTTATTTGTGAACCATGTGATTTAAAGGAATCAATATCTGACAGTGGTTACGATTTGAGCTACACTGTTTCTGTCACGTTTATTCTGCATTGCTTTAGCATAAAACTGGGTGATTTTCAAAATCATAATTAATCCATAAAAAATAAAAGTATTACAAATTTTAATATGACAAAACAAAACTGAATATTTTTCTGAAACAGGTAAAAGTCTTAGTAATTTAGTGAAGTTATATATATTGTAATATAAATGTATGTATATTGTAGGGATGCACAATATTGGAAAAATCTGACATTGCATTTTGTATTTGTAAGCTTCTCCTGCTCAAGGCTGCATTTATTTAATCAAAAATACCGTAAAAATTGTAAAATTGTGAAATGTTATTGCACTTTAAATAACTGTTCAAAAGTAGTTTATAATTTAATTTAATCATTTATTCCAGCGATTTTAAAGATGAATTTCCAGCTTCATTACTCCAGTCTTCAGTTACATGATCCTTCAGATATCAATCTAACGTTAATTATTATTATTATTATAATTATTATTAATATTAATTAATAATTAATGTTATTGCACTGTAAAATAACTGTTCAAAAGTAGTTTATAATTTAACTTAATCATTTATTCCAGCAATTTTTAAGATGAATTTTCAGCTTCATTACTCCAGTCTTTAGAATTCCATGATCCTTCAGATATCACTCTAATATTATTTATTACTATTGTTAATTAATAATTAATGTTATTGCGCTATAAAAAACTGTTCAAAAGTAGTTTATAATTTAATTTAATCATTTGTTCCAGCGATTTTAAAGATGAATTTTCAGCTTCATTACTCCAGTCTTCAGTTACATGATCCTTCAGATAACAATCTAACGTTAATTATTATAATTATTATTAATATTAATTAATAATTAATGTTATTGCACTATAAAATAACTGTTCAAAAGTAGTTTATAATTTAATTTAATCATTTGTTCCAGCAATTTTTAAGATGAATTTTCAGCTTCATTACTCCAGTCTTCAGTCACATGATCCTTCAGATATCACTTTAATTTAAATTATTATTATTAATATTAATTATTAATTAATGCCATTGCACTATAGAATAACTGCTCAAAAGTAGTTTAGAATTTAATCATTTGTTCCAGCGATTCTTTAGATGAATTTTCAGCTTCATTACTCCAGTCTTCAGTCGCATGATCCTTCAGATATCACTCTGGTAATTATTATTATTGTTGTTATTATTATTATTAATTAATAATTAATGTTATTGCACTATAAAATAACTGTTCAAAAGTAGTTTATAATTTATTAAATTGCTCGATAATATATGCAATATATATTGCGATGTGAATACAATTTCCCCAGATGACTTAAACAGATTTTGATTCATTTTAGATTGATTGGGCTGATTTTTTAGGGGAGTGAATCTCGAATAATATTTAACAAATAAAATAGAAGCATAGATAAATAAAATATAGCAAAAATAAAAGTGAATTATAGTTTTCAGGTACAGCTGCGCAGTCTTTTGTTTATTAGGTAATCATTATTAAAAGGCACAAAAAACATTTCTTGTGGCCGGATGCTTTAAACTCTGAAATATTGAAATGCTTACACAGTCACAAGCCTTAAAGGAACAGTTCACTCAAAAATGAATAATTACTCACTATTTACTCACCCTCCACTTGTTTAATAGTATATCAGTTATTTAACTATCTTCTCATAAACTCATAAATGTTTGGAAGAAGTGAAGGGTGCAATAAAAATAGTAATTTTTATCTCTTTAATAACGCGTGCAGATGATAAATTTTAACTCCGTTGTGATTAAACTCTGCATTGAATATAATCAATCCCATATCAACATTACAGATCCTGCGATGTGACTATTGTGGATGCACACATTGGGATATGGATGCTGAAACGATCTATTGTGCAGCCCTAATATATTGTAAACTTTTATATTATATTACTATTGTTGTTCTAGGCCTATTACCACAGCAGCAATATAATTAGCCTGCTACAACAGATTAATTCAAGCATTTACTGTTTTCCTGTGGTTTTAAATCTCAAAACATCTAACCTTGAGAGACAAGTTCTCTGTTGATTTAGACCGCACTCTAGTGGCCACACTGCCAAATTACATCGTACTTAATTCACTTCAGGTCGTAAGTTCAATAATAAAAAAGAAACCAGGTTTGTATTGTACGCAGTCCATTCTTCAGCATACAACGCAGCACTACAACACCACATAGAGAAAATACTTTATAATAATCACGCTATGAGCTCTTCTCAGCACATATTGTTGGTTAGACAAAGTTAAATTATCTTACCTGCACAAAACGAAGCGTTTCTGGGTCGGGGATTTTGTCGTCCTGAATAAAACAGTTGACTCCGGTTTTGCGCATTCTCTGTTGGTCTGTTTTAGCGCGTAAACTCTGCTTTGTTTACAGTGTCTTTGCGTTTTTACCTAGTGATTCAGGTCTACCGTTTTAACGTTACATGACCAACAATCGATTTTTTTTTTGCTCATGGCTTTTTAACCTTTTTGCTACCCTCACATCACACAGGTGTCTTTCTTCTCTCTGTTTAGACACGCGCGTGCTAATGACGTAAGCACTAAATAAACCGCGAAATGTGCCAGGACCCGTTTAATGATTTTAGACTGAGGGGGAAAACCCATGGTAAAACGGTTTAGGCCGTATACCGAAATAATTCTCTTAAATATTGAAAAGTGAAACTTTACTGAAAGTCCATTGTGTAAAAATCTCATATTATGATCATAATACGTCTCAGGTGCGTAAGTGAGGGAAAATTGTGACAGTGTATATGGCCCTGGCGACTATATGCACAGCTAGCGTTTTTCAGCCAATGATGAACTTCCGGTGAAAGGTTTATGTGACTATTTTCAATTTCACGAGGTTCTTTTTACAAAATACATTCAGTTAAATAGACTTAAGCATCCATTTGGCTGTTAAAGCGTAAAAATAGACGAAAGACTGCTTAAACGTAGGCACTGTCGTTAACTAAAGGCTAGCACAGAAATTCCATTGAAAATACTGGGGTAAAATTAATTTCCTTATTTTAAACACATGCCATGGGAAATATAATTTAATGCAGTGCTTCTTGTTTGGTCTGATACCCACTTTATATCATATCTCAGACAGGCAGTGAAGTTTCTTTTTTTAAAAAAAAAAAGATCTTAAACCAGGGGCGTCGCTAGACCCAATTCACTGGGGTACGTGCCCCAGTGAAAATCTCCAGTGCCCCAGTAAATGCGTTGAGATATGATTAACTTCATATGCAAGTGCAAGTGGTAATTCCGAAATAAAGACGTTATTCTCTATGTGCAACCGAACCAACGCTGGTGAAATGCATCTTCGTGTGTGCGCAGATAACACGCGTGCCTCTCGCACGTGCTGAGTCCCGGTAGTAAACATGCGCGCCAAAAAAGCAGGCTACTTGCTTGTTACGCGCAGCTCATGCGTTGTAAAACCGGCGTAACAGCCTTTTTTGTTTTGCAAGTGGACAAAACTAAAGTTTAAAGAATATGATGGTGATCTTACTAAGCATGCCTCCTGATAGATTTTTTGTATGAAGCAAAAAGGAGGGATGACGAGTCAGGGAGGTAAGACTTAACAAACCTAATTATCTGCCATGTGTCAAGTCTACAACAGACAATCCTATAACACATCTTTTTTTATATATATTTTATTGAATTGTCTATAGAATTTCATTCAAATTAAATTCATATTTATGCAAAAGTAATTTCTTAAATGATCTTAGCATATCACTCCAGTTGTCTTAACATCGTCTTCCAGTTACATTTAAGATTATGTTGAAGAATAATAATATGTATATAAGAATAATATTATGTAAATAAAAATAATGTATAATTATAAGAATACTTTTATTTATAATAAATATAATACACATATGTGTGTGTGTGTATATATATATATATAAGGGGGTACGTGCCCCAGTAGAGCTTTATGTCTAGCAACGCCCCTGTCTTAAACGCAGCGATTTTGTATGGGATGACCGGAAGCCCTGGGCTGAATTACTGAAATTAAAAGTCTGTGTGCGTTTACCTCATTAATCCACCAACTCTATTCCCAATCAAAGATGGCAAGATATTTACTGATAGGGCTATTAGCCTAATAAATTTGTAGAACATTCAAGTTTAGGCTCACTTTAGCATACTGCATACTGAGTCAGCAACAGCCTACACCTAAACATAAAAAAATTAAATATTATTAGTTGCATCCTATACATGCGGTAACACCTATGGGTAACACATACAATCATTCTCAAAATAATATCTACACTGAATGAGCAATAAAAATCTGAATTACAGAAATCTGACTAAAGAGTAGCTTTTGCAGTGCTGCCGCACCCAACCGCATCATATTTCAGAAAAAAAACATTAATTTATTTCAACGGTGTCCCTTTACATATTTGCCCTAGAGTCACAAAAATTTTAAACTCCAAACAGAAATAAAATACTTTGTGAAACAACCTGCCAAACAGGCTAATGTTTTGTCATGCAGTAAGTGGTGTGCTACATGACTTAATGGTTTTATGTAAAAAAAAAAAAATAAATAAAAGGATAACAAGCAATCCTGCACACGATTAATACTTACTTGCTGAATAATTAATTTTTTAATTAATTAACCAATTAAATTAATAAATTAATTAATAATTAATAATAACTAATAAATAATTTAATTTTAGATCTCACGACCTCCATCACTTGCACTTCTGTGATGGTACCATTCCTGCTGAAAAGTAAGATTTTGAAGCACAATAAGCTGCCTTCTATTCCACATTCTGCACACTGTTTTAACATTGTTTAACACTGTTTTAACATGCAGTCCCGACCTGTCTCCAATAGCGAATGTGTGGTGTGTTTTGAAGCTCAAAATGCAACAACGAAGACCTTGTACTGTTGCCCAGCTTAGAACTTGTTTACAGGAAGAATGAGACAAAAGTACCCCTGAAACACTTCATCACCTGGTGTCTTCAGTCCCTAAACATGTTTTTCATGTCAAAATGAAGTAGGCTAAATTAAAACGGTAACCCAGCGTGCTTTTTAGTACTAAAATGGCCTAGTTGGACTGTTACTCGGTAAGCATCATGTGGCTTATAGCCTTAAAAGATGCAGTAAGGTGAGTTTCCAGTTTTATATTACCGTGATAGTGCGATACACAGAGAGAGAGAGAGAGAGAGAGAGAGAGAGAGAGAGAGAGAGATAACTAACATGTACCATATTTGTACTTTTGGAGGTTTAAAGGACCTAACCCTTCTGTCATGCTTGTTTTTCTGTCAAAATGTTAAAACAGTTTGAATCATCACTCGGTAAAATATATGTTTAATGCAACCCTATACCCCTCGTCAAAGATAATTTAAGAAATAATAGGCTAATAAAGAAATTAACAAGGACAAAACAAATCTACGTTTTATACCAGCCATGCAAGTGAGATATATAATATTTATATAATAATGTGTGATATTTTTCAAATATGCATACATGCCCATAAGTTTTTGATCATAGGTCATAGAATTGATCATTCAGAGATTTAGTGGGCTATTTTTTGTTAATATATAGTTGTGTATTCATTGTCATGCCAACATAAACTGAAATTGATCTATCCATCAGGAATTATTGTGTGGTAAAAAAATTAAATGCTGCAGTCCAGCCGTCACTTGTTCTGGAGCCGGGCCCATTCACAATTAGTGTTACTGTTGCTGTATAATGAGTTTAAATGTCTAAAAATTAGGCCACGTAAAAAATATGCCAGACGTCACCTTGACTAGCTGGTCAAACTAGTCTAACAGCAGGGAAGTGATTGTCAGAAGGCATCGGACAAACCAAGATGACATTACCTTACGATGCTCTTGATTTTTTAAACAGAGGTAAGTCTTTGAATTTATTTTTCTGATGATTTAAACTGCATGAAACAAATACACTGCAAAAATAATGATGATCATAATAAAATCTACTCATTTCACTTGTTCAGATCAAAGATCAATATATGTGTCTATGTATGTCAGTTTTTCTTTAACATGAACAATGAATAAAAAAAGTGAATAAAAAATTGTATTAATAGATTAATGGAAAAATTAAATGCAAAAAAAATGACAAGAATGCCAAGTTTGTTACTCATGTCTATAAATAATTGTAGTCATGACCTTATTTTAACCTAGTAAAGAAGTCTAATATATTTAATCTAGGATCTAGGTTTGACAAGGAGATAAGCCTATTTAAACACAAACTACCACCCCAGGAAATAAGGAAACAAAAAGCCTATACTTACTATGCTGTAACGCTAAAGCTCATACTCACAGATCAGATATTTTAAACTATTATTATAGCACAATGGCTTTGGAGAATAAAATCAGCTTCTTGCCAAGTACTGCGAATGTATGAACAAGTCATTTGTCTTTAATGCAGGTATAAAATACAACTATTAAACTCTAATAAAATGTAAGAGGAGCAAAAATATCAACGTTTATTACTAGTTCAGAAAGTTTGCAAAAATGTACTTTAAAAAAAACTTTAAAAGAAGAATGACCAGTTAATTTAGCTGCTATTCATTTGGAAACCAGACTTAAAATAAAAAAAAATGAATGAATAAATACGATACTAAAACACTCAACGAGAATGACAGGTTTGTAACTTATACATCCGGTAATGCTTGTAGATACACTTTAGACTATACAATTATATTAAAATGATAAAGATATATCAGTTGGATATATTTTATAAAGCGGATTAGACAAGGATCAATCTTGATATTAAAATTCAAACCACCATGTAACAGGGAGGGGGGAAAAAAGGCAAATAAGGATATAAAGAGCTTATTATTTGATATAATAACACAAAGCCAAAACTCATACACCCATCTACTCTGTAAATATACTTAATAATGTACTACGATACTACAATGATTAGACTTATAATGGCCACACTACATAAGGTTTCATTAGTTAATGAATGTATATTAACTAACATTAAATAAAAATGAACATTGCTTATACAGCATTTATTAATTGTAGTTTAACATTTAATTAAAATCCAAAGGTGTGCTTATTAACATTAGTTAACTGTTTTAACAATGAACAATGTAACGATGAACTGCATTTTAATAAACTAAGATTAACAATTGAGAATAAATGCTGTAATAAATGTCATTGTTTGCTGATAAATACATTAACTAATGGCACCTTATTGTAAAGTGTTACCCTTATAATATATACAACCCCAAATCAGAAAACATTGGGACGGTATGGAAAAGTGATTTCCAAATTTACTTTGACTTGTATTTTATTGCAGACAATATGAACAAAATATGCAATGTTTTGTCTGGTCAACTTCATATCATGTGTAAATATACATGCTTTCCTGTCATTCAGACCTGCAACACCAAAAAAAGTTGGGACAGGAGCAGTTTAGGGCTAGTTATCAAGTAAACAAGTTAAATAATGATGTGATTTGAAACAGGTGATGTCAACAGGTGATTGTAATTATGATTTGTACAAAGGCAGCATCCAAGAAAGGTCTAGTCCTTTAGGACCGAAGATGGGCCGAGGATCGCCAGTTTGCCAACAAATACGTGAGAAAATTATTAAAATGTTTAAAAGTCTTCCTAAAAGAAAGATAGGAAAACATTTGGATATTTTCCCTTCAACAGTGCATAACAGGATTAAAAGAATAAAAGATCTGGAGGAATTTCAGTGCGTAAAGAAGAAGGGCAAAAGCCAAAGCTGAACAACCGTGATCTTCGATCCCTCAGGTGGCACTGCATCAATAATACTCATTCATCTATAAGCGATATCAACACATGGGTTCAGGACTACTTTGGTAAACCTTTGTCAAGTACGACAATACGGCGTTACATCCACAAATGCCAGTGAAAACTGTACACTCTCAGAAATAAAGGTACAGGAGCTGTCACTGGGGCAGTACCTTTTTAAAAGGTACATATTTGTACCTGAAGGGTCCATAATGGTACCTCAAAGGTACTTTTTAGGTACATTTGGACACTGATATGCACCTTCGAGGTACCACTGTGGACCCTTTGGGTACAAATATGTATCTTTTGAAAAGGTACTGCCCCAGTGACAGCTCCTGTACCTTTATTTCTGAGAGTGTACTGTGCCAAAAGAAAGCCCTATGTTAACAATGTCCAGAAGCGCAGTCAACTTCTCTTGGCTCGGAGGCATCTGGAATCCACCATCACACAGTGGAGTCGTTTACTGGGGTCAGATAAATCAGTATTTCATGTATTTTTTGGGAGACGTGGACAATGTGTGCTCCGGGCCAAAGAAGAGAAGGATCATCCAGACAGTTACCAGCAACAAGTCCAAAAGCCAGAGTCTGTCATGGTCTGGGGTTGTGTCAGTGCCCTTGATAACTTGCATTTCTGTGATGGCACCATTAATACTGAAAAGTACACAGAGATTTTGGAGCACAATATACTGCCTTTTTTCCAGGGACACCAATGCATATTTCAATAAGACAGTGCAAAACCACATTCTGCACACATTACAAAGTCCTGGCTGCAGAGGAAGAGGATACTGGTACCTCACTGGCCTGTCTGCAGTCCCGACCTGTCTCCAATAGAGAATGTGTGGCACATTTTAAAGCGCAAAATGCAACGACAAAGACCCAGTACTGTTGCCCAACTTAAGACTTGTTTGCAGGAAGAATGGGACAACGTACACCTGAAACACTTCATCACCGGGTTCTTCAGTCCCTTAACGTATTTTAAGTGAAAAGGAATGGCAACATTACAAAGTGGTAAATGCTTCACTATTCCAACCTTTTCGAAATGTGTTACAAGAACCAAAATTGGAATAAGTGTTTGTTTATTTATTTAAAAAAAATGAGGAACACAATAAATACTATTTGTTGTATTGTCCTCAATGAAATACATGTCAAAGTAAATTTAGAAATCACTAGTTTTTTTATTTGCATTTTCCATTTTGTCCTGACTTCTTCTGATTTGGGGTTGTATGTAATGTATGTATATACAGTTTTATTAATTTGACAATATTTTATTCTGCCTTCTTCCCTGCAACAGTGATGGATAAAATAACGCTAACACCTCCAACCAAAACCACTCAGAAGGTAATCATTGCCATATTCATGTTGTTATCTTTTGTATGTATATTCTCTGTCTACTACAATCCAAACACAACCTTTTTCAAATTCCCTGCTGTGGACGTCCATACAAACAGCAGCTGTACAGAAACTTGCCTCAATGTTTTGAAGATGCAGAACTACGAATGCATTATTAAATACCCCTCAGACAATCCATCGACAACACCAGCGCTAAATCCTGCACAGGCTGCTGCCAAAAAAGACGATCAAGAAACCATCCTGTTGATCTGGGTGTATCCTTTCGGAGCACGTTTTGACTTGGGTGTGTGCGGTTCACAGTACAACATCCACGGCTGTCATTTAACAGACGACAGAAGTCTGATCCAGCAAGCACATGGAGTTATGTTTCACCACAAAGATCTGAGTGCGGATTTGCCACAACCCCCTCGACCAGCTTTCCAAAAGTGGATATGGTGGAATATGGAGTCTCCGAGTAATTCCCATCCAAACAGCTTGATAAATGATCGGTTTAATCTGACGTCAAGTTTCCGCAAGGATTCAGATATTCCAGTGCCCTACGGTCGACTCATTGACGCCACGGATGAACAGAAAAACTTCACTATCCCCAAAAAGGATAAACTAGTTTGCTGGATTGTAAGTAACTTTCAAGAACACCACAAGCGTTCACAGTACTATAATGAGTTGGTGAAACACATTAAAGTGGAGGCCTATGGAGGGCACTTCAATAATCGAATTAATGATGAAGACTATGAAAATGTGGTGTCCAGCTGTAAATTCTACTTGTCCTTTGAGAACTCCATTCACAGAGACTATTTCACTGAGAAGTTGTTCAATCCTTTAGCGCTCGGTACGGTTCCTGTTGTACTTGGCCCGCCCAGATATAACTATGAAGAGTTCATACCTAAAGATGCCTTCATCCATGTGGATGATTTCCCATCTCCCAAGGAACTGGCAGATCACCTTAAACTCTTGGACCAAAACGAGGAACAGTACAAACAGTTTTTCAGCTGGAGAAAACATTTTGTTTCAATAGGTTCATCATTTGGGCTTGAACATGCATGTAGGATTTGTGATTATCTTAAAAGGAATAAGCACTATATAGCCATTAACGATCTTGAAGGGTGGTTCTGGGGTTAATGCGATTGTTCACCCACTAATGAATATTCTGTTATTAATTATTCAGGTCATAACTAACTCCTGAGACCCTCGTTCGTCTTCAGAAAACAAATGAAGATATTTTAGATAAAATCCTGGAGCTCTCAGACTCTCTCAAGGGTCTCGAAAAATGTCCATAAAGGAACCAATAATATTATCAAAACATTCCATGTGACTACTTTTATGAAGCTACAAGAATGCACCAAAATTAACTGATAGATTGTATTCACCAATGTTTCTATTCAGCCTACTTTCATAAACATGTCTTTAAATATGCAGAAGAAACTGTTCAACAAAATTATTTCAGTATATCATTTCAGCACATATAAGAATTCTTGTATGTAAACTTACAATTAAACTACTGATATCAAATAAAATGCTTTTCGTAACATTTGCTGGAACTTTCAGGACCCTTTTTGTCTATAGAGAGTCAGAGAGCTCCAGGATTTCATCTAAAATATCTTCATTTGTGTTACGAAGATAAACAAAGCTCTCAGGGGGTTTGGAACAATATGAGGGGAATTATTAATGACAGAATTTTCATTTTTGGGTGAACTTACCCTTTAAGAGTTGGCGATACTAGAGTGTCTGGATAGATACTCGAGTTTTAAAGCATTATGGGTTTTAGGAAAAATGATCAGTTTTATTGCCAAGTACTGTGAGTTTACAAGAACAAGGTATTTGTCTTGATGTATTAGTGCGATCACAGTATAATAAACAAATTAAGATGATAATAATAATAATAATGCCAAATTTGGAATAAAATTAAATATAGGAAAATACACAGAGACATGTTGGAAATGCAAAAAAAAAATACGTTGCACTAATATTCTAGCGTACGCTAGTTAAAGTCTGCAAATACATGCTTTAAAGTAGGGCTGGGTGATTTATCAAAGGCAATGTCATTCCCATTTTATCAGGAAAACTGGTGTTCCGGCTGTGGAAGAAGCTTTGCTTAGAACGCACTTCAATCCACTCACTTCTATTTGACCTTCTAATATTAAAAATAATGGATCAACAAAACTGCATCAAAATTATTACACGAATATCAAACAAAATTCATTAAAAAAAAAAGAATCTTTCAACAAAAATGCATGAAGTGGTCAAAAATTATGTCTGACCCACTTCTTTTCCTCCGACCTACTGCTGTCCCATTTACCAAGCCTTTAGGAGGCTCACAACCAACAATGCAAACACTTTAATCTTCTGTCTATAAAAGCTATGGGGCATTTCCTGGGTTTCCTCTTTATGGGTATTTGGAGTTTTCACAAAAGAGCGCACTGTAGCCTTCAGAGGAGGTTTGTAGTGATCGCAGAACAATGTTTCACGGATAAGATATGCAGGATAATCACAGCTTTGATTTATTGCGTTTGCGATTTCATTGTGATTTATGACCCAGCCCTACATTAAAAACATCAAATGAAGGATAATTTCAAATCCTGACTGAACTAATAAATACAAATCCAGCCAATAAAATATATTTTTTAAGCTGAAGTCAGGCTTTTATTAAAAAGCTTAGAGTCAAGAAAAGATAAATCTGTGAAACGGGTTACTAAATAATTCCTTGAAGCTGCTTGAATTTTTGTTACACATTAAAAATGTATAAATGTACATCTCTTAACTGTATAAAGCAGTTACAGTATGTGTATTATTATATGTTTATTTTGAACATGTTTATGTTATTTTGGTATTTTTAAGTTTTGAAGGGCTCACAGAGAAACATCACTAAGGGCGGAAGAGATCATTCAAGACAAATATTATTTATTAATTATTTAATTATTATTCGTTAAATTATTATTTATTTAATACTGTAATTTTAGAGTTGGATTTAGTTAAAAATTCCTCAAATAATGTTTAAGATTGTAAGGCCCAGCCAGTTAGTCCAATGACGGTGTCTACTGGTGGACTAAGGTTCACTGCATGTTCAGTCTTTCCAGTGCACAATGTTGATTTATTTTAAACTTAACTCATATCTGACTCCAAGTTTAGTATGAGGTGGTTTAGAACATTAATATTTTTATCCTCGTTTTATCTGACTACATTTACAAAACATTGATACGATTATTTTGTTTCTTTTTAATATTACTTTAGATTATAATTGAATATTCTCTTCGATTTGTATTTTATATTATTCTCGTTTATTTAGATTCCTATAAAATCCTGAGTCTTGTACCAGCCGAGTATACAATCTCTTAAACACAAGCATGTCAGTCTTGGTCATTAAACAGAGGCGATTAATCCCAATTCTAAAAAGGCAGAACTCTACTTACTCGGTTTAGAATATTTGTTGTGTGGTCCCCATAGACCTGCTATCTACTACATCAAAGCAAAACTATTTGATCATACCATAATGATTACTTAAACTATTAGTAATCACTATATGATTTAAATAGTATTATAAGTTTAGAGATGACGGCCGACCCACATTTAGATTGATCTCAACATTATTTTGTTGTTCTAAATAGAAAACCCATCATTGGCCTTTTACAGTCTAAGTATACTTGAATTAATGCCAATGTGTTAGTCGGAGCTCTAAGAACATCGTTTGGTGTGCCACGCTGCTCCGTCTATCATGTTTTAGTCTGTTACTAACCTGTACAGTGGCTTGTGGTGTTATGGATTTAACATAATCTACAAGAGATAATAACACGAACTCTGTTTGAGTAATTCAAAACATAATTTATTAGTCAGGTAAATGTGTATTATGCCAATACATTCAGTCAATTCAAAAACGATCACTACAAGACTTCAAATTATCAAAGAATCCAAGATTAAAAAATGCATACCTGACTTTAAAATATACATAGTGTGGAACAGAAATTTCCAACTTATGGGCTGATCTAGGTAACAGAATCGCCCCGAACATTTAGAAACTTTATCTTAAGAAGTCAATCCAAGAATCTCCTCGAGGAAAGGGGTGTGTAGAATAGCAATAGGCATTTGCATTTAGTGGAAGAGTTTCTGTCTATAGAAAAGGCACACCCTGCACAGTGGTTCAACAGATACCTGAAGTTATATATCTATTGTTTTGAATGTCTATTTCTGAGGAAATGAGACCATTGTACCAGTTGCAGACATTTCAAATGATATCAAACATGATAGATAAAGTGACTTGGATTAATATAGAACATTCATATTTTAAAATGACCATTCTGTATGAGTAGAGTGAAAAGGTGCTTCGGGAGATGTTTCAAATGTAAATGGAGGAAAGGAGGGGAGCTAGTTTTCCCACATTCCCACCTGGTGGGTTGTGGAGCCGATTGTCTGTGTTTTCAGCTAATATTTGAATTGTCAAAGACAACAAAGTATTTGCGGTATTTCAAGTCTTACAAGATGAAGGTCTAGTAAAGCATTTGTCATACTCAATTTTCAGAATTGCGAAATGTGCTTTACACACACAAGGAATTTGAAAAAAGGTCAAATTACCCGCTTTACAAACAAGTGTTTGCATGACTAAACAGACAAAGTAGAATAAGATAATAGGAAAATATCAGTTTGCAACATCAAGCAGCAAAATGAGCTGTTTTTAACATATAAAAATAAATGGAAGTGAATAAGACCGGAAGTCTCGAGCCAAAATAATTCAAATGGCTGCGCCCGCTCGTACAAGGAGAAAAAAAAAAAAAAAAAATATATATATATATATATATATATATATATATATATATATATATATATATATATATATATATATATATATATATATATATATATATATATACACGATTTATCCTTTTAACAAGTAAAAAAGTCAGATAAAATCCGATAAAACCTGACTTACAGATAAAACAGCATATTTCAGAAGAAAAGTTGTTGATGTAGGCTAAAGTTTGTGCTAAGAACTTTTTTTTTGCATTAAGTCACATGCCCACAGATTTGGTGCAAACCAGACAATGTTTCATGACCCGTTATGATTTATGAAATAACCAGTAGAACCAGTTACATCTATAATGTGAATGTTCTCTTTATTTCAATGCATGTGGTCATAGTTTCACATCAAAGTGACCAAGCAAGCAAATCCACAACATCATAAAAACTAAATTATACGGCAATATCTAGCTTCATATAACAAATACACACAATATTGTTTGTACAAGTAAAAATATTCTGTTCTCACCTTTAAAACTCTACAATATCTCTAAGGAGGTTATGTTATTAGGACAGTTATTGTCATGAAGTATTCATCAGTTCATTGTTCAGTAGATCAACTCTTTCGTCTACCTATTAAATACAACAACAACAACAAAAAACTTGTCAGCAAATCAAATCTCTCAATAAAAAAAAATATATCTTATATTATTCATTCACCTGGGAAATTCAGACTTAGTTCTGACTAAATAAATAAATGGCAACTTTACGGTAATGGTAACTTTAGGTCCTAATTATAAAATTATAAAGAAAATAATTATAAAGAAATCTGAAGACATTGTTTTGGTTTCGCACGAACACTTTTAAATGACATTGTGGTTACTGTACAAAAACATAGTAACTGTGTTAATTGAGCTGCATGGATATACAGGCAAACATTAACATGGCATATTTTTGTGAATTGAAGAGTTTCAGATGTTTATTAAGTTGACGTCATTCGCAAAAATAAGTCAGTTATTAGCAACTGGAGGTTTAAAGCATTAGTTCACTCCCAGATTTATAATTTGCATGTCATCAAAGTATAAAGTATTATATTTAAATACATGTACATATAAATGACTGATCGTTTTGCTAATTGAGACTGTTGGTTATCGGCTGGAATTGTTTAAACCCTTATGAAGTTGCATTAAATCTCCACTTTATATGGAGAAACACCTGGAAATACCTAAAAAAACTATCCATTTTGGATCACTAGGGTTGGGTAAATTATAAGTACATTTTCATTCTGGAACTATTACTTTAATTGTCTAGATTGAAATTACAAGTTAATTATGCAATGTTATTTGTGAACTACATGATTTAAAGAAATCGGTTTATCTTAGTGGTTACGATTTGAGATACAATGTTTCTGTCATGTTTATGCTGCATTCCTTACTTCATTTTCAAAATCACAATTAAACCATAGAAATAAAAGTATTACAGATTTTAATATGACAAAACAAAACTGTACTTTTCTGAAACATAATACTTATATTATTACATAATACTTAGCAATCTAATTGAAATTATTTATATATTGTGTTGGGGGTATTGCATTACAAGTAACATGTTATGTAATAATAATACTTTTTTATTTAACAAGTAACACATTACTTTTAAAATGAAATAATAATAATACGAGTTACGATTTTTGTTTTTAAATGTAATGCTTTAAAATTTTTAACTAAATGCTTTTTAGTTTAATTTGCTTTTAAAAAATTAATTGTTTAATTAAAATTAAAGTTGTCACAATGAATCACGCAGTCAATGCATTTTATTTTGAATGCATTGAAGAAAAGGGGATTGTCTCAATAAACAGTGATTTTACTAAACCCAAATGGTACAAATGTAGTAAATACATTGCTTTAAACTTTCAATAATGATGGTTTGTTCTGTAGACTATCGGGAAAATATATATAGCTTAAAGGGGCTAATAATTTTTACCTTAAAGTGTTTTTAAAAAAATTTAAAACTGTTTTATTCTAGCCAAAATAAAACAAATAAGACTTTCTTCAAAAGAAAAAAATATTATCAAACATACATTTCCTTGCTCTGTTAAACATCATTTGGGAAATATTTAAAAACAGAAGAAAAAAAATCAAAGGGGCTAATAATTCTGACTTCAACTGTGTGTGTGTGTGTAATCTGCTTAATTTTCACAGTTTAACTATCACAGTAAATTGTGGCGTGTTGTAGGCCTACTACAATGTACCCTATATCTGTGGCAATCGTATGATAAAGTTATATAAGATTAGGCTACTGTAGTTGTTGTATTACCACAGCAACAACATTACTATATTAATTCAAGTACTTTCCTATAGTTTTTACTATACTACTTTCCATGTTGGTTTAAATCTCAAAACAGCTTCTTGAGAGACAAGTTCTGTTATTTTAGACCGCACTCTAGTGGTCACACTGCCAAATTACATAGTACTTAATTCACTTCAGGTAACAAATTGAATAAAAAAAAAAAGAAATCAAGTTTGTATTGTACGCTGTCCATTCTTTAACGTACAATGCAAGGCACTAGCCAGGCTACTAAAACAAATATAGAAAAAACTATACTACTCATGCTATGGTGAGCTCATTGCTTCTCAGCTCATGTTGTTGGGCAAAAAATAAAAGTTAAATTACCCTACCTGAGTAAAAACGAAGGGGTCTGGGGATTTCTTGGTCAGGGGTTTCGTCGTCCTGAATATAACAGTTGACTCGTTTTACGCATTCTGTGTTGTTCTCTTTTTACACGTTAAATCTGCCTTGTTTACATTTTCTTTACTTTGTCAATTGGTGATTTAGAGCTATGTCGATACATTTTGCTAACAGTTGTTAACCTTTTTGCTAATCTCACATCACAGGTGTCTTTCTTGACTCTGTTTAGGATATGACGATGAGAAACGCGCGTGATAATGACGTAAGCACTAAACAAACCGCGAAATACGCCAGGACAGACTTTAGGTTGAGGAAAAACAGTTTCTGAGACCAACTTGTGATGTACTCGCTCGTTATTTAATGTTTTTTTTTTCATTCTGGATCAAAGTTACGTAGTGTAAGCCTTTAATTTAACTGAATCTATTGTTTTTTGTAAAAGCAATCTTGAAACAGTTAAAGATTTACTTACATGTAGGTCTGCTGTTAATTCTGTTGCTTCCTCTCCTCCATTTGCCTTTTCTGAAAATGATCAGAGAATATTATAGTTTATACATTTAACTTATATAGAAGAAGGAATTCTCTTAAAATGTTAAAAAGGGAAGTTTATTATGTAAAAATCTGTCTTATATTGATGATAATAAGTCTTACTATGCCATGACCACAATTTCCAAGAAATCCCAGTAAATAATATGAGTGCCACACAAACTAGTACAATCACCCAAATAAGGTTTCTGAAATACATAAATAAATAGTCATTAGACTTGAAATATCAGCTAACATGTGAAAAGATAGCAGAAAACACTTTGAACATACTGTACCTGCTTTCATGTGAGGCTGAGGGTACAGATATTGTATTTTTAAATGAAACATTAGCTGCAGTGCTACTATCAGCAAATGGAGTTATGGCTCTGCTGGTTAGCGGTTTCTTTGTCTTAATGGTACTGCTGCGTTGAGACGAGTCCTCTTTTGAGATCTTTGTTGATGTCGGATAGGACGAGGACGACAGTATTGTTGGCTGAAATTGCTTTGGGGATGCTGTAAATGTCTGAACCGGAGTACTTTCAGGTAATTTTGCTTTTGTAGGTTCAAGTGTTGCCACTGGACTATGGTTGTGTACATCAGTTGAGTACGTTGAGAGGAAGGATGGTGCTGTGGTAAATGTGGAAGACCCTGTGAATAAGAAGGAAGAGTAGGTCAGATACAGTATGAAGCAAATGTCTATGTCTTATTCAGATCTAATCTGAAATGTGGTGTTTGCGTTTATGAAACTTATTCTTACTCTACATTATATGTAAACCTAGTAAAAGTATCTTTACGTGGGAGGTTTGTACTTTCTTGAATGTTCTAATACTTTATTACTACTGCAGTGCAATGGACTCTCAGGACGTGAGAGTTGGTTCACACCAGTGGTGTAGTCCTAAAAAAATAGGTGGTGTACTATTACCTACCCAATCCAAATATTAAAAGGAGGCAAAGAAACGACAAAAGTCAATGTATCTTTGATTCATTTGATATATATATATATATATATATATATATATATATATATATATATATTATAACACACACTGCACAGCTGTGGTTTGCTGAATAACTAAAAAACGAGTTCAGGAGCGGGATTCTGCCGCCGTTTTTATATCAAATTTATAGGGGACTGAGGCGATCATTTAGTAGTGTACAGGTAATCGCAAAGGTGTTAGGGGGGCTGAATGGAAATATAGGAGGGCTAAAGCGACGCCCATGCTGTCTTATAATTTTACTTGAACGTTTCAGCGAGACATCATTCAGCTGATTTGTTGTGATCTTCAAAAAACTCAAATACTCAATACACAAAAATTAGGGAAGTCTAATCACCAAAACAAGTGAGTATACCGAGAGTATGATCCTCAGAAGTCGTAATACCCAAACAGCTCATGGAAAAAAGTAGGCATACTGAGTATACGTGCGCATAGCAAGGACTACACCACTGGTTCACAGTTTTTCACCACTATTCTCCTGTCTTAAAAATCAAGTCACAACAACTTTTTACAAAGGTAACTTACAATACGCATGCTGTTTGGATTGGCAATATTGGTTTTCACTGAATAATACCCGTCCAAAAGTCTTAACAATTTTCTCTGAAATCGCTACTCTGTTTGTTTGAGTATCCACACACCAATGTCATGAGTTTAAGGCAAGGTTACGTCTGTCCACTCCAGACAGCATGACTAGAACAGGGTTTCCGCTGGGTCTTAAAATGTCTTAAATCCCATTAATTTAAGACTTAAATAGTCTTTACTGAAACATTGTGTTGTAGGTCTTAAATCTTTTTTTAAACAAGTCTTAATTTTCCTTGGTTCATGTATAGCTACACAATCTGGCCAAAACTCATACAATCACCAGCAATCCATCTCAATAAAACTTTAAACTTATTATTTAAAAAGGTAATTTTTAAATCTTTATCATAATGGTTTCATTATTTTCCATACAATAATTTTTTTTTTAAAAGTGCAGCATGTTTTTTACTGCTGAGGACACGGATTGATGTGCATAGATGTGCATACATTTTACATTATTATAATTTTTTAAATATTAGTCAATTTTTTTATTTTAAAGAAAGTTTGTGTTGGAAAAAAGTATATGGATACAAGCAGAGCTTATTTAAAATAGCAATATTTAAAATATTTAGCTAAGAAATATCTAAAATATTCCAAATTTTTTATTATTAAGTTAAGATTGTATTATTAAATGTATTAATGTATTTTAATATTTTTTTTGATAGGACAAATAAAAATCTTTTCCATTTGGGCCTTTTGAAAAATTCCTCAGCCGTTAGCCCTTCATGAGTCTAAAATGTCATTCATAATGATCTTATGAATGAAATGTCTTCAATTTAACTTAGTGAACCTGCAGAAACCCTGTAGAAGATGCCACTAAATCAATTATAGGCCCTCAGTGAGTGAGGGCTGGGTATCAAACTTACAGATAAATGATTAAAGGGACAGTTCACCCAAAAACAGTCAGCTCGGCTAAAATCTATGGGAGAGTGGGCATTCTCTTCATTGGCATCTAAATTGTGGAACTTTTATTCACCAGTTTGAACATTCTCGCTGCTAAATGTTCATGAGCTACATTAAGTAAATAACCCAATGTTGCTCAAATCAAGTCAAATTAAACCTTTTTATATGTGACTATAGTTTGTTCAGCAAAACCAAGGTTGAATTGTGGTTAACATAGTTTAAAAGGATAGTATTTGTTTGCAATAGATGTTAATGGTTACAGGTTTTCAGCTTTCTTCAGAATATCCTCTTTACTGTTAAACAGAATTTAGAAACGTGACGGTTAGTAAATAGTGTGTACATTTTTGGGTGAACTATCCCTTTAATTTTATATATAGGAAACCCATGGTTATTTTTTTATATGGGTGATAAGAAAGAAGCATTTCATTTTATGTCTGCAATATTACTCAAATACATATATTAAATATACAATATATGCAATAAACCATTACCAAAACTCACTTGTATTGCCATCTGTAAACATCTGCCTTGAATTGACAGTGATATGAACAGGAACTTGCCATTCTCCAGCCATACACCAATACCAGCCTGCGTCTGTCTTCTTCACTCCAATCAGTGTCACTGTATAAACACCGTCATCTGTGTCATTTATTTGCAGATCTGCACCAGGGGATGCCTCTATATCCTGAGCTGTTTGACAGGAGCGCAAATCCCCACTAATGCACCATTTTTTCTCAGTATCTCTAAGTTTGTCGCTGTAGAGACATTGAACGGTGACATTGCTGTCCTCTTCACCTGACACCCTGTTATTGGCCACTGACAAATCTGGAGTTCCTGAAAATATGCAATGAGTTACAGGGTTACATTCTGCAAAAATCTCAGTTTTTCTGCCCCTATATTTAACAAAAATGATTTTCATATAGCCAAATTTATGATTAATGTCGTCAAAGTTTAAATGTTAAAAAAAGAAATAGATTTTTAGACATTTTGCCTTTGCAAAACAAGCAGTTTCTGTAGAATGACTCTACACTTGGAATCATCAAACGTCTGATTATGGTGCTAAAGTAGCGTATATCACCCATATTTACCCTCAGAGATTGAAAGCTCTAGAGATGTTCTGACATAAGAGCCTCCTGTTTTCACTGCACACCAGTAGCGGTTTGAATCACTGCTGCGTAGGTTTGTCATTGTCATGGTTGTTACCAGTTCATCTGGGCTGTTGTAAAAGCTGATCCCGGTTCGCTTCTGTTGATTGGTAGGTCTCATCGTCACGCAGGTCGTCCACTTCTTGCCTTTGCACCAGATCTTTTGAAGATCCTTGTGTAGACGGTGGTAGTGACAAGGAATGGTGACGGATCCCCCACTTTGAGCTGATATCTTGCTTACTGTCCATAGAGAGCTTATACCTATGAAACATAAAACAGATCAGGGTAAATTATTATGTAGGTGTGATTTGGTTAGGCTGCACTGAACAAATAGAGACTATTTCTGTATTACAGCATTTTTGTCTGATGTGAAGAGACGGCAAGGTCTCTAAATCTGAAAATGTAACATACAGAATCTGCTTCACGCATTATAGGATATTAGCAAGAAAATTCGCTTCATTAACTTCTTTATTTTATATAGCCTACCCCAAAATGCATGTTGAACTGATGTGAACAGCTAAAGATACAGACAAAAATGAAAATTCTGCCATCATTTACTCATTCACTTGTTCTAAACCTGTTGAGTTTCTTACTGCTGAAAACAAGACAATATTTTGGAGAATGTAGGAAACGGTATAGCTAGCCATTGATCTTCAAGCTGCTAACACTCTTCAAAACATCTTCTATTGTATTAAGCATAGAAAAATAGTCATAAAGTTTTATATGTGTGAGTTAATGTAGTACATTTTCGATTTTGGGTGAACTATACATTTTAAGCTAACCAAAACGTGTTAGCCTCTGCTTCACAACTTCAATGTTACCAAAGTTCAGTGGGTGATGTCTAAATCTATGTCATAGAAAGCACATTTCTATAATGTGAACAGTTGCAGATATACAGCAGGATGGTAAACATTCGACAAGACAACATCAGAAGCATCTTTTCTTTTGGACAGTATTATTACCTGTTTTGCTCGACAGGTCCCAACTAATATAAAGAGTGAATGTAAACTGTTGAGGGGGGAAAATAACTTGTATCTGCAAATTGTATCTTTACAAAGGTTTCACAATACCAACTAGAATACACTTAAAGGGACTTTGCCAATACATTAAGGGCACAGAGGAAAAGAGGATGTTTGCTGATAGGGCACATTTGAAACTATGAAATTTCAAGCTCTGTTGAAATGTCAGACGAACGTCATTATAAATCACTTTGACGTCAGTAAACTGATTGGTGGGGTTGATCAATCCCTGACCGATTGCCTATCAATGTCTGTTTTATTATATATGTCATTGTAACTGAGCATATTTAAAAATTTAATTACTATATTAGTTTTATAAATACTTGTTAAAAGCAAATAATTTTCATCCCAATATAATTTTTAACTGTTAAAACTGATGAACGTGAAAACGAATTGTTAATGCTGCTCAAGCTCATATTAGGTTTTGCATATTAAAGCTGCATAGGCCTATATACACTACAATCACTAACGATATGACAATAAGCAGTATGGTGAATAAGCAAGTAAATAATTTAAATATATATATATATATATATATATATATATATATATATATATATATATATATATATATATATATATATATATATATATATATATATAT